>NC_140367.1:5647500-5690000 GCF_054491055.1 Hypomesus nipponensis
TCTTCCTCTGTGGTTAACCCCTCCCCGGTTCCCTGTTTCTCTGTGTGTGCGTTTACTGTAATATATCGTATGTGTGTATGCGTACATGCCCGCGTGTGTGTGTGTGGTTGACTGTGTGGATGTGTTTTTGTGTAATGGAAGACAGGAATTAACACCTGATAAGTGGCTTGGAGACGTCGACAGTTTCTCTTTCACGGTGTTTTCTCTTCGATATGCAAAATTCTTCATTGGAAGCCACAGGTCCATGTGTCACAGCCGTTGGTTTCAAATGAAACAAAAGAGGTAGCAGATTGTCTTTATGGTCTGAGGACATGAAGCACGTAAGCTATCCACAGCTCATATAATATAGCAACCCTTCACTGTGTGTCACAAGCCCCTGCTCTCAAAAGCAAACGTTCCAAGCCTCAGGGACTAGTTGGGTGTTCTATGGGTTAATTAACACTCTCTCAGGAAAAACAAAACATCAACAAATATCCACCCAGCCAGTCCTGGTAGACCTGGATGTATAGGTCTATAGTTCTCTGTTCTCGGAGGTATGCAGAAACACACCCACACCCACTTCTCCGCGTCACTCCCTTAAGGTTCTTGTGTTCCTCCACATTACAACACAGGAACACCTGGGGATGATGCCACTAATGAGGCCTGATTGGCCCCCTCCAACGCTGGGCCCGCTTCTGGCTCTCACTCACCTTGACAGGCGGTGACGCAACTGCAAACGTGGCGCCGCCCACCAACCAATGGAACCCTGGGTGATGCGGTTTTGTTACTGTAAGTAACAGCGTGTCAAATGTTTTTATTTCAGTTGGTTCATTCCTGCTTGGGACTCCTGGGACTGCCTTGGTCAGACCTCCTGTGTTAGGGCTGGATAGGGACGAGTGTGGCAGCCTGTCACTGCTGCATGTGCCCATACAGAGGTGGTTAAGCCCCTCTGATCCCTGCTCCCTGGTCACAGTGATGGGGAGGGTCAAATCAAACCGACAGCCTATAGCCTGATTAGCAGAAGAAGCTCTAAAACCCAACTCATCTGAAATTCATCTGAAATTAGGGATGAGGGGACAGTGGTATCACACAAACACACACACACACACTTGCAACACACACACACTTGCGACACACGCACACGCACGCACACACTTGCGCTAGGCGAATATGTCAAAATATTGACACCTTTCATGTCACAGTGTCTGGAATGAAGAAGTAACTGTTGGTGTTAAATCCCGTGTAAAAGGTGCAACATGTTGAAATGTAATGACTTGGCCTGCTGAGCTGAGACCCAGCACTGCCTTAACCCTCGGAGGGGTCGCGGCTGGGAGCTGAGAGAGAAAGGGAGCACGCAGGCGAGGGTTCCTTATCCAAATTAATACAGAACCCCGTCTTTCATCAAGTCTTCATTGAGCAACGCACACTGCTCTAAAACACAATGACTCTTTCAGCACCTGCTCTCTTGGCTACAGCTCCGGTCCGATTTATGTTGTCTTCTCGTACGAGAGGCTGATGTATTCCTACACCGTGACCCCCCCCCCCCGTCCCCAATCTCAGTCCTTCCTCCCTTCATCTTTCGGGAAACGTCTTTCTTCTCCTCCCTCCTCTTCTCCTCATTGACAGTCTCCCGGCCTCTATCCATCCACCTCCTGCTTCCAGTCACCGGGGACCTCATTCTTTGCGACACAAAACACGCCCGTCACGGATTGCCTTCCCCAGTCCATCTGTGAATTAGCCTGGTGATTACACTGAGCTGGTGGAGACTAGCCCAGGCTTGGATTAGGGGCTGGATGTCCGGGATGGGATGGGCCTGATTGGAGCAGCCGAGAACAGACAGTCGGCCGATCTGTTAGCCTGGGAGCAGCTAGCTAGGGGTCTGTCAGCACGGCGGTTGTCTTTTGGCACATCGCGCTGATACACTGTAGGACGCTGCGAAAGGCCAGCCAGATTGAGCTGCAGCCAAGACGATAAATGGATGACAGTATTTTTGGCTTTATTTTTGTGTGATATTTTGGGGGAGTTTGACATTAAGTTATGTAGGGCGGTTTCAAGCAAGAACTTGGAATGTGTGTGTTTGATGTTTTCAAAGTGATTATTGTATGACCTTTCGGTTCTAGTTTTAAAATAGGACAGTTGTACAGGACAGCCTAAATGCATGCTAGTTTGTATAGGTCTCATGCATATACCAGTGTTTCCACAGTGTGTGAGTGTGTGTGTATTACAGCGTGTGTGTGTATTACTGTGTTAGTGGGTGTGTATTACTGTCAACATATTAACAAAGACGCTTTGTCTTTCATTTTGGCTGGCAGAAGCTCTCTGAGAAAGAGACTCGTTTCTCAACCTGTATTTCTACACACAGACCTTTTAATTTAGCATGTCTGGGTCATAAATCAGAAAGACGACCCGTATATGTGCAGGGACAGAATGTGTGTGTGTGTGTGTGTGTATGTGTGTGTCTGTTTCAGAGAGACAGCCAAACCAAACAGCAGTGCTGACATCACTGAAACGCTGTTGTTCCTTGCATAGCGTGCACAAGTCATCAGCATGGGCCTCGACACTGAAGGATGCTGGGAGAAAAACCTGAGTCAACCTAGTTGACCTTGAAAGGCAGAGTCAAAGAGAGAGAGAAGGAGAGAGAAGAGGATATTGAGAGAGAGAGAGAGAGAGAGAGAGAGAGAGACAGAGAGAGGGAAAGAGAGCGAGAGGGAGAGAGAGTGAGAGAGAGAGAACAAAGGAGAGAGACTGGCTATGGAGGAATATAACCACAATATCATCCTTTCAACATTAAGGGCAGCAGCGATTATGAAGCTTTAGTCTGCTGTGGCAGCACAGTAAAGTGTGTGCTGGAAACACTGTGGTGACAAGGAGTTATGACTGAGACGTATTTCTGTCCTCAGAGAATGGCTATCAGCCAGGGGTCCATTTTAAAGCAGCGTTCATTACCTTACGCGATTTGATTTTGTGAAATCTAAGCGGAATTTTTAATGGTACGCCACACTGCTCAATAATTCCACTGATAAGGGCCAGGGAGAATGAGAGTGCAATGGCCTGTGTAAATCTGTGACGGAACACATCGTGGTTATCACTCTGGATGCCTCCCTCCTCCTTTCTCTCTCTCTCTCTCTCTTACCCTCTCTCCATCTTTTTTACCACCCTTCTCTCTCTGTTTTGCACTCTTTCTCTTTCCCTGTTTTCTTATTTGTTCCCTATTCCCCCCCCTCTCTCTCTCTCTTTCTCTCTCTCTCTCTCTCTCTCTCTCTCTCTTCTCTCTCTCTCTCTCTCTCTCTCTCTCTCTCTCTCTCTCTCTCTCTCTCCCCCTTTCTTCCTTCTCCCCTGTACCCGTCTTCCCTTTGTGTCTCATAGCAACAGCCAGTGCCCCATCTCCACCACAGGGCGTGTGTGTTTACGTGCACGTGTCGCCGTTTGTGTGCGTGTGTGCGTCTGTGTGTGTATGTGACCAGCAACATACTAATCCTGATCGATTGTGTGCACTTGGTACATTTGTATTTAAACTCATCTTCATGTTCCCTCGAGCGTCTGTGCTCATGGTGTGTTTAAAGAAACCAAAAACAGTCTCATTAAAGAGGTCAATGTTTGTTTATGCCTTGTTGTCTTCTCCTTGCTCAAAAAGACCTTGGAGGACAATCGGATTGCCCATCTACCCAGGGTTTCATTATGCTGCTATACTAATAACATTAAAACACACACACACAGGGCAAAGATAAGGGTCCTTTTAAAAGCGGATGCATTATTTAACACGGTCAGCTAATGGGCCAGATTGTCCTGTAACAATTGAATAACATCAGCAGATAACAGGGAGCCTTGGCTCCCCCTTTTAAAGGATTGCCCTGTGAAACTGAAGATAGCAGCTCACACCAGCGCTTTATCAGGAGAAAGAGACAGACAGAGAGAGAGAGAGAGAGAGAGAGAGAGAGAGAGAGAGAGAGAGAGAGAGAGAGAGAGAGAGAGAGAGAGAGAGAGAGAGAGAGCGAGAGAGAGAGAGAGAGAGAAAGAGAGAGAGAGAAAGAGAGAGAGATAGAGAGAGAGAGAGAGAGAGAGAGAGAGAGAGAGAGAGAGAGAGAGAGAGAGAGAGGGGTGGTGTGGACATCCTCCCTTGGCCCAGACCACAAAACACTACTAGCATCAGAAAATAAGATCACTGCCAGACCCACGTAGGAGAGAAGAGGAGGAGAGGAGCTGGTGGGGGTGGGGAGGGGGGTAGAGGGGGCAAAGAAGAGAAGAAAAATCAATAACATGGTGCTCAGTATTAATCTAACATCAATATAGGCAGTATCTTTTACTTTTCATGGTAATGGCTCCAGCGATCTCCTAAAGTGCCTCTCAAGTGCTTAGAGGGCAGCTGATAGCATCTTATCAGGGGAACGAAGAGCACAGGCCAGGAGGGGGGGCAGGGGGGCAGGAGGGCGCACCGCCACAACCCTGGGCCAGTTTGGGAGGCTGGGCACCTGTTCATGCCTGCGTTAGGACGTGTGTGTGAGTGTGTGTGGGTTTCAAAGGCCAGCTCAAGGACCCTTGGCTCAACACTGACAGATGAGGTAAGGTTGCCTTCGACGACCAATATATCCTCAGTATATATTGTCTTTGTGATGTGTGATATAGGATGCTACTATATTCACTCCACAATGCATCCTTTACATGGCCAGAGTAGCATGCACACCAGTCTGTCAACAGGGTTCAGATCTCAGTGTGAACGCAACTGCGCCCACCGACTTGCAGTCGGACACATCAACAACCAGTCAATCCAGGCAGTACTGTTCAGTGCGCGTCTGCAACAGAACGCCCTCCTACGTTCATTTGTGTACGTCTCCGGTTCTCATTTGAATGAAGTCATCTTTTCCCACAGTAGTGGTGATCCTTGGCACGGAGGCATGATTTGTTACCCTCCCTCCCTACACTCCTTTTAGCTGCTACCCCCCTCCCTGTGCCCGTTCTCGCCCTCCCTCTCTCCACAACCCCTCTCCCACTAGCTAAAGGGCCTCCTGGTAGGCCTGCTATCTGATTGGCTGACACGGTGTGGCTTTAGAGGCCTCAGCTGTGATTGGATGCGGTCCATGTCCCGGTGGGGCATGTGAGGGATTCCTTGAGGGAGAGAGGCGGGGCTGTTCTGGTCTGTGTGTTTGTGTGTGTGTGTGTGTGTGTGTGTATGTGTATGGTGGGGGCAGTCTTTGGATACCCCTGTGCCAGGCATTGGCAGCATGCCCTACTCACTGATCCTGCTGGATGCCTTCCATTGCCCCTCTTCACTCCAACCCCCTGCGACACACACACACACACCACCAACATACACACACACACGCACAAACCGGCAACATACACACATTGAGCCTATCCTCTCAGTCGTTGATAGAGGCTGTGCTTATGTGTGTATCTGCAGCATAGACACTGGGAGATAAATGTGTTTTTGGATGTGTGTCCTACAGGGACAACAGTGTGTGGTTAACACACACACATGCACACCCACACACGCACGCACACACAAACACACGCATACAACATGCACAAACATCAACGCAGGCTGACACACACATCCCTCAATTAAATGCACTTCATCTCTTTCTTCAGAGACACAAAATACTTCAGCATTGAGTAATACTCTAGGTGTAGAAATTGCAACACATCACACTATAAAAAAAAACAAACATAACAAACACACACACATAATTCACTCTGATCTTTGTGCCAGCACGGCTGCCACGGTTGTGCAACAACATGACGTGTGAACACAGGAAGTTGTGAGGCGTTTGATGGAAGACACACCTCAGTGCTCTGGCAGATAAACCTCAGCGGTCCTTGGCCCCAGACACATTAGTGACTATCTTCTGTCTCTCTCCGAGAGGAGCGTTAACTGATTTCACACTACAACTAAGAAGACTCTAGTGGATCTATTCTAAATCCAGTAAAAGCCCAGAGTGCACTGTCCCTTCAGGAACTTCTGTCTAACCCACCTTTTGTTTCCCTCAGCATAAAACGCCACACTGAGCTTCCTGAAAGACATCTAAAATGCCCCCGAAACACACAATATCTAAATGAGAAAAATGTTTTAAATCTCTATGCCCATATAAACTATTTGGGATTATCCAATATCTATACAAATAGAGCTGATTATCCCATTAAGCTGAACTCTCACTATAAATAGTTCTTTAATACCGATGTAGATTTATGGGGGCCAGAGATGGTGTTGGGGAGGATAAGTGTTTCTGGCGATGTTTTTTATTTGATTGCCTTTCCCCCTCTCTCATTCGCCTGTGGACCTTGTGTGTTCTCTGAATACTCAACACTAATACCATTCTCAAAATGTCAGCACGCCGGCGCAAAGAAAACGCCAGGCTTTATGATTTTATTTTTCACCTCCAGAGAAAGTCCGGGAGAGGTTTTTTTTTCTTCTTTCTTCTCATTCTCTCCATCGTTCGTTCTCTCTCTCACTCCCTCTCTCTTTCCCTGCTTCATTCTATTCCATTTATTCATATTCAACAGTCAATCATTTTTTGGAAAAAAGAGAGTGAGAGTGAGGGAGAGAGAGAGAAATCCGGAGATTGCAGATGGAAGTGGTATTTTTTTCATGTTCTTATCCTCCCGCATTTGAACCGGCGATGTGGAAAGCGCTAGGAGCACCGCTTTACATAGCAGCCTCCCTCTCATCAAAAGCCGCCAATCGGCCCTAAATCAGCATGCAAAATGCCACTCAACCCTGTAGCCTTTATTAAAGTTTGCAGGGACTCAATTTGAGATAGCGATCGTTCCTATTAAAAAGCCAAATGTAAGATAGTTTTTTATATAAATCTCAGGGTGGAATGGAATAGTTAATCAGCATAGGCTGATGTGATTTCTCTGTCACAAATCCTGCCCAGGGCTCAGCAGCACACCAGCTTTACCGTAACTTCGGGCTTAGCAGTCGCCACGGAAACCGGGGAGGAAGGGGGAGGAGGAGAGAAGGGGTGAAGGGGGTGAGGGGCGGGTTTGGCGAGGGGTGTTGTAAGGTTGGGGGTGAGGCTTAGCTACCCTTAACCCCCCCCCCCCCTTTCACCCTTCAACCCCCTCACCCACCCACACCCCCAAACCTCCTCCTTTCTCCCTGATGAGAAACTGATAACAGAATTTGATTGGATTAGAGGTAGAAGTGTGTGTGTGTGTGTGTGTGTGTAAGTGTCTGTGTGTGTGTTTGTAAGTGTATGTGTGTCTACATGTGTTTGTAAGACCATGTTCTCTGTGACCTGTGGCTGATGTACATAGCTTTTTTGGCCAAGGACACTATCAGACATGTTTTGTTTATCAACAGAAGCCTGCTAAATGTGTCATCAGTATTGTTTGTCTGTGTGAGGACTTTTTAGGATATTGGGATTTATTTGGAGTTTGTGTTTTTGTATTTGTATTCTCACATGATATGTGTGTGTTTGTTTCTGACTTTGTGTGTGTGTGTGTGTTAGCCTGTACACCAGAGTGTGAACATGGAATAGACCCCTGTAGTGACCTTGGTGTTGAGGTTTGGGGATGAGTGTGGTTGTCATCTTTGCCTTTCCACCCCCCCAGCTCTTGGCCTCCGTCATGCCTGGCAACGCCTCCTGTTTCTGGGCAGAGCCGTGGACCCCTGGCCCCCTGGTTCTCAGGATTGGGATCGACCAGTCAGAGAGAACAGCACCAGCTTAACCTCTCAAAGACTGTCTGCTGTAAGCCCCACAGACACACACACACTTTCTCCCTCACACACACATGCAACACCCCCCCCCCCACGCACACACACGTACACACACTATAACAAAACAATACATGTAAAATGATATTTGTGTGTGTATTTACTAGATGTAGCATACAGTCATGGTTAGACAACATTCAACGCTGCCTGGTTTGGCTCTGGAACAATAATTTAGCTCTCAGCTATGCACTCTTAAAACCTCCAGCTGCATGATGGGAAACCAAGGGCACAGAAATGGCAGATCCCATGAAATCATGACTGAAAAATGTAGAGAGGAGAGAGAGAACGAGAGAGAGAGAGAACGAGATACAGAGAGAACGAGAGAGAGAGAGAGAGAGAGAGAGAGAGAGAGAGAGGTTGTGCATGTAGTGTATGTATGTGTCAGTGTACCCTGTCCTGTGTTGTGACTGTCTAGCCAATCTGCTCAGGCTGGGGGTAATTCAGTGTGATGGTAATGGTGAGAGGCATGTGTGCACTGAAACCAAAGACTGGAGCGGCATGGTTCTCCCAGGCAGGCTGGAGGAGTTAGCTCAACTGGGGATCTGTTGTGCCTGCCCTGCCTGCTCATACAGTTACAGGCTCTGCTGGCGACATCAATAGCATTGATCATTTTTTTTCTGTAAATTTGAAGTTAACAATTGAAAACATTACTTTCTGTTGTGCACAAAGTGTAGTGGGGCTAACACTCAGAGACATGGATTTAGGCATGTTATTGTCTTTCTGCAATATTCTTACGTCACTATATATATTTATATATATATATATATATATATATATATATAATATATATATTGTGAAGTCATGGTCTGCGACCCAAAAATATACATAAATGTAAAAAGACAGGAGGTTAGAAAAAAAGAGAAAGGGAACACGGTTGTGTAACCAATCCTAATGATGTGTATTTCCAGAGATAAAAAGAGAGAGAAATAGAAACAGACATACGCACACACACACAGAGAGAGAGAGAGAAAGAGAGAGAGAGTATCTCATAGGGTTGGTAGCGCTAGAACCTAATACATACAATAGGCTAGAAGGCAATCTTTTTGTCTCCAGCCTGAGAGAACACACACACACACACACACACACACTCATAGTGACACAAACAAACAAACATACATTGCTTTGGGAGTGTTGCCACCGTATATTTCCTCTCCTCTCTTTCCCGTATGATATGTTTACCAAATACCTGTTTAGAATGCTGCGGAAGACTCAGGCTCCTGGTCCCTGCCAGTCCCCCAGGATGCAAGGCGGTAAATGGCGGTATTATTTGTCAGCCCTGGCAGTGTCTTGAGGCTGCTTCAGAGAGATACAAGGAGGCAACTGATAAGGAGAGCATCAGAAGGGCAGTTAATTGCCTCCAGTCTCCGGGAGCTGGGGAATATTTAAAATCTATGGGATTAAAGACAGATTAAAAACTGCAGAAGCAGTGGGCCCAATGGCGCTTAAAGATTGCAATCAGCAAGGGTAATGGTGGAGAAGAAGGAGGGGAGAGAATGGAAAAAAAGAAAAAAAAAAACAGAACGAATGTGGCGGCGAGGGGAGGAGGAGGAAAAAAAATGACAGATAGGAAATTCAGATCTGCGCCTAATGCCCAGGGTTCCATCTTGTAAGCACGATTCATCTACGTGTAAATCGTTTTTTTTTTTTTTTTGCTTTTTTTTTCTTCCTCTCTTCCTCCTCTTCCGAGGCCTGCTTTGCTAGCGTTGCCGTGGCGGCTGTTGCTGCTGCTCGGCGCTCAGAGCTCTTATCGGTCGATCGGTGATTTAAAAGCGCTTTTCCCTGTGAGGATTAAGGGTTTGATTGAAGCCTGTATGAAAACTAGCTAATAAGTCAAAAATGTCAGAAGGGCACTCTATCGAAACTGTGTACTTTTCATAATAAAGCTGACGAGATGGGGGTTGTGGAGGTGTGTGTGTGGGGTGGATGGGTGGGTGAGGGTGGGTTGTGTGTGTGTGTGTGTGGGGGGGGGGGTGTTGGAAGGGTGTGCTGTCACGACAGACTTGAAGGATGGAGGGACAACAGCGAAGGAGGGGTGTGGAGGAGGAGAAGAAGGTTGCTTTTCACCCAAGGAGAGAGGGAGGTGCCGTTTTTGTGCTGGGTCCTGGGCGTAAAATTGGCAACAATCGAAGGGACAACAAAGGCAGAGCAAATAGCAGGCTCAAATACCCCCGGTCTGGGCAATGAGGCACTGTTTGATGGAGAACAGATAGAGGCTGGGGTAGAAGGACTGTCATTAGGGGTATTAATGTCACCCGGAGCTTATCAATGAAATCTGATAAGACGCTTGTAAACGGAAGGCATTGAAAATTATGAAAAGATAAAAAAAGAAGAGATAGAAAAACACAGACCACAGCGAGAGACGACTTCCATTTAGGTTAAAGAGGACTCAAGGTACAAATTCTCCATTGTTGAAAAATGTTAGCTCCACTCATTCTAATCCTATTAATGAGGACATGAAATACTTAAGGTATCATCTTCAAAATCAACGATTTGTTTCAGATATCAGTAAAAAATCTGTGGCAGGTTTTATATAATCCATTTTTCCTCCTCTCTCTCTCTCTCTCTCTTTCTCTCTCTCTCTCTCTCTCTCTATCTCTCTCTCTCTCTCTCTCTCTCTCTCTCTCTCTCTCTCTCTCTCTCTATCTCTCTCTCTCTCTCTCTCTCTCTCTCTCTCTCTCTCTCTCTCTCTCTGTCTCTCTGCATCTTTCTGTTGAAAGATTAGCCTTATAAATGATGCATCTGTGGGTGGAGGGGGTACTGCTGAACCTAGATAGGATCTCTTAAGTGTGGAAGGGGCATGGAGGAGGCACCACAACCATCATAAATATGAAACAGATGCTGGGTGACATTTAAAAAAAGTGAATCAAATCCCTTCCTCTGCTGCGTCTGGTATTTCATGTGAAGTGAATAACCTGATGTCTCTCTCTCTCCCTCTCTCTCTGCCTCGTTCCCCACTCTCCTCTCTCCCATCCTCACTGCCCCCCCCCTCACTGTCTCTCCCATTTCCTATATAAGCCCATGCAGCCATTTATGCATAGATTAAATACTTTCTCTTCATTCAGTATGTGTATTATTTATGAGTTTGAGAGCCAGAATAAAGCCAGTTGTTCACTCCAGCATGGACTATATACCAGTTTCTTCAATGGTATCTAAAGCATATCTATCCTTAATATGAGTTACGCTCATTGTGACTGCGTGTTGGAGAAACCCAGTAACTCTACATCTGAAGGTAAATCTCAGAGATATAGGACGAGCCTCTGGAGATAGGGACTATCCCTCCCCCATAGAGAAGGATCATTGGTAGTATTTCAATGGTGAACCTAGACAAACAACATACCATACGTAACATTTCATTGAATGTTGTATTTCTGTTTCGGTGTGGGTTGGTGTGCGCTTGAATATTTGCATCTGTTTTTAGATTGTGAGCACACTCTTCTTTGTGCCACTGCATGTTGACAGCAGCACATTCATTTCAGGAGTGGACTGCAATGTGTTTGGGTCTGCCGGTGTCCCTGGCGAGATGGTTCTGGAGAGGGACCTGTTCTGGACTCCTGGGGGAACCAGAGACAGAGTGCTCTGAGGAAGGGTTTGAGTGTGGAGGAAACCCGAGCAGTCTGGAGGTCTGCTGCACACAGCATCCATCTATCCGAGGGAGCGAGGGATGGCTGGAGGAGGATGGAGAGCCACGGCAGAGGAGAGGTAGAGGATGGAGTGAGAATGACAACACCAGTACCGAGTCTTCATGAAGAGGGAGAGGGAGAGGGAGCCGGGGAAACATGTTTTCTGCAGACAGAGATGGACAGATGGGGTGGAAGAGCAAATGATAGCAAGGGATGGAGAAAGTGGAGGATCTCAAAGAGAGAAAGTGATGGGAAGGAGAATGTTCCAGGAAGAAAAAAACAACGGAAGAGGACAGGAACTCGAGAGAAAGGGTGATAAAGACGGATGGAGGTAGAGAGAGGTGGAGAAGGAGAGAGGAAGCAGGTGATCGAGGGTTTGATAGAGGGATGGCGGGCCCAGAGAGAGGAGAGAGAGAGTGATGAAGGGCTGTGTCTGAGAGCCACGCTGAGCTGAAACTCATCCTCTCTCCCTCCCTCGCTCAATTACTCCCTCTCTCTCCCTCCTACCCTGTCCATCAGTGTGGAATGAGGAGGGTCTTATCTCCTCCGCACACGTGACCCCTAACCTGACCTCCCCCCTCCTCCACCTCTCCCTGCTTGGGCACATGATTCATCTCTGCTGCTTCTCCCTCTTCCCTCCACCCCTGCCTCTCTCTACCCCCATCCTCTCTTCGCCTTCTCCTCAACCTCCATCCTTCCACCCAAAAACCCTCTTACCTCTGCAACTACCAACAAAGTGGACCAACAGTGGTGAAATGTTACCAAATCTCGAAATAAGTAGGGAGGGGTACAGGGGGTAACCACAATTACTATATGTAAACACTGCCCACTCCTCCTCCCCTCCTCATCGATCATACTTGGTATCCCTTGCTGTCCCATGTGGTGAATTGACAAAGTGGTTCCCCTCTCCTGCAACATGATGATAATAAGACGAGAGGCAGAAAACCATCCAGATGTGTGCATGTGTGTGGTGTGTATGTGTGTGTGTGTGCCAGATGTGTTAGAGCAGCTTGACTCACATGACTGTGAAGTCCTCCTTGTGTTGACACAGGGAATCCTAGGTTTCCAATGGTTACATTGATAGACTTCCTCATCGCACAGGAATGAGGCGCATGCTCACTACACACACACACACACACACACACACACAGGCATGCTCTCGCAGGCACATGCAGGCACACACACATCATTACACAAACAGGCCAAGGACGTACCTAGCTGGAGGGTAACCACAGTAACCCGCCCAACACGAAGATACAGCATAGTCTTGCATGCCTGGCTGACAGTATTGTAAATCTAATGGGTCATCCTCAGTATCACACACACACACACACACACACATACATACACACCCACACATTGTGCTGTAAATCGATAGGTCAACGCTGGTATCATCCCCAATCAAGTAGTCACAAGAATGATTTAGTACTGGTGAGTACATGACTACATCCCTTCTGTCAAAAACAGCTTCTCAGTCACCCCCTCCTCTCTCCTGACACCATGTCACGGGTTTCCAGGTTTCCGACTGTCAGTCACCTGCATCGTGGCTGCACGCAGCACACACGCACGCATGAGTCAACACACACACGCATGCACGCACAACATTTTGCGCGTTGTTTCATGCAGTATTCAATCGTGTGCTGGAGACTGGCTGTGGCCTGCCATGACAGCTCTCCTATCAGTGGACTGATCTCCTAATTAGGCAGAGGGAGGGAGGTAGTTGCCCCGCCCAGCCTCCCTCCACACCAGGCCCCAGGCCCTGACAGTTGACACCCAGTCCAGACTGCAGATACTACCAGTCAACTTGTGTCTGTTCTTTGTCACTGTTTGTTCAGATTTGAACTTTGTCTTTGTGGACAGATCTTTCAAATATGGACCTCTTTAGGCCGAATACTCACCCTTACCCCTTCCCCTTACCCCTTCCCCTTAGTTTTGCGGGTTCCCGTGAGAGCTAGTGGTGTGCCAATACTCTTTTTGAGCTAGGAGTAGGGCTAGACTAAGGGGTATACACCCCTTAAAACCAAGTAAGATCGGGAGCTTACTTGAAACCTAGGGCTATGTGAATATTGCGCGACCGGCAACAATGGCGGCCAGATCATTCAGAGAGTCTGATAAATGTGATATTTTCGGCTTAATTAATTGATAAAAAAATTATGACAGTATTGTTTTGTGTTATACACAGTCCTGAACATATATATTTGCAACCATTTTCCTAATTGAAACGTTTCTAAAAATCGCTATTTTGGTACGTTAATGTTACAGTGCTGAATTGCACAACAGTCCTGCATTTCTTTGACTAGCATGTCTACAATTTTAAGTAAACTCCATTAGCAGCAAATTTCATTTAATATCTGTGCATAACACTACTTGCTTTGGAGATATCGATGCGTGCTAGATGACGTACCTGTAACCGAGTGGCGTCCCATTTCTTAGGGATATGTAGCCCTTACCCCTCAGCTTCGAGGGCCAAGGGCTAGGGGTAAACTAAGGGCTAGGGGGAAGGGGGAGTATTGGGATTCGGCCTTAAACTCTGATTTTAGCAAGGGCAAAGGGCTCAACCAAGATGATTGTGTTGCTTGACACACAAATACAACTATATTACTCTCTCGAAGCTTTGACACCAGTTTCCTTACCGCTGTCCCTTCAACATCTAGTTGGTGAGGCATCGATAGAGTGCATCCCATGCATTGAAACAAGCGGTTTTCCAGAGATGTTTACAGATGGAGAAAAAAAACTCTTTCAGCCAATCTAGTTTTCGTACACTGACACATCACAGTTGTAGCTGCAGAGCTGAAAGGTTGTTGCTATCAGTTCCTGCTGGTTCTGTATGATTTCAGCTCCTTGGCTTGTCCAGGTGTAAATCTTGCTGAAGTGTGCTCTTGGACCAGATAGTATCTGACACTTTGTCCCCTCCTCTCCCTGCCCTCGGAGTTAGCAGGCTACAGGCTGTTCTCTCTCCCTGCCCCAGTGTCTCCCATATGGGAGCAGGTGTGTGTTTGTGCAGTTATTGTCCTGGTACTGAACAAGTTTGTTTTATGGGTGAATTGATCTCACACACACACACACACTGTACACCGTGATTTTATCCACACTGAGCTTGGCTTTGAAGTAGCGATGCATTAATTCATTGTTTCTAGTCATTGTCATAACCTTTTTTTCTTTTCTCATTTCATAGGAATACATTTCAGATGGTTTGAACAACAACTGCAAAGTTGTCATCTTAAGTGTGCATGGTGATTGAACAAGGGAATGAACAGGGAGTTTCTCTCTCTCTCTCTCTCTCTCTCTCTCTCTCTCTCTCTCTCTCTTTCTCTCTCATGCTCCCTCCCTCGCTCCCTCACTACATATCCCCCTCCCCCCAAAAAACGAACATTTGAAGGCTTTTGTCTGGCCTGTCTGTATTTTAACATTTCAAACCCATGTCTTCTTACGGGTGATCTAAACTCTAATCACCTTGACATCCGTCAAGCTTTAGCATGAAACAATGCTGCCTGGACTCTCTGTGCTGCACATCAAGGAGCTTAGCTGCACACTGCCGCTTCCCAGATGACGATTTACACTTTAATGCAAATACCAGGCTTTGTACTCTTCATATGAAAGGTGTTATTAAATCTTATTTTGCATTATTCTGGGGTTAGGGGGAATAAATCTATCAAAGGGTTCAGAATTCAATAACGTATTTTTTTTTGTTCGTTTCGTTGTTTTTATTTATTTCAAATTTTAATTGAGTTTTGTTTTTGAGGCATTCGGGGTAAATTGGTGGTTAGTGAGAGAAAAGAAGGTGAGAGAGAGAAAGAGAGAGAAGAGAGAGAGAGAAATCCCTGTGATGTTCCCATGTGTAGCCCCCTTCCATTGCCTGACTGTCAACAGCACTGGCTCTGCTTAAATGGAGGTGGTGGTCTTCAAACACATGCAGGGGAAGAATATCGCTGGTATGTTGGGGAGGTGATCTGGACTCCAGGAATGCCCCATCTCTCTCCCCTCTCTCACCCTTTGTGGAGGTGCCTTGATGTGAGGAGGGGGTAGGGGGCGATGAGAGGGGTGGAGGAGGGTGTCCTGCCCTGGCTTACCCCCCCCCCCCCCCCCCAGGTCAAACAGGGTTGACCCCCAATGACCTATACTCATATAAAATTTACGGCTCACTTCACTTTAGGCCTTTTCAGCTACTACTGGCAGGATTTACTGGAGCTGTGGGGCCAACACTTACACACACTTACACACACTTCTATACACTAACAACAGCATAAATACCTAGCAGTATCCCAGAGAAAAAAACCTATTTCAATCAATTGGCTTCATAGACATGCAAGTAAATCTCAACAAACAGACACTGCAATTAAAATACATCTATAATCATACAGTTTAAGTAAATAAATAAGAAAATCAAAATATGACAATTAATTTCCTGATGCATCAAAGGTTAAATCTTGTTAGTGACTGCAAAGCAAAGCAATGCATGGCCAAACAGTAACATGATGTGTCAAAACTAGTTTAATGTACAGTGTGACCTGGCCCCTGAATGACTGTACCAGTGCACAGGGGTTCTGCTGGAGGTGTCACATGTTGGCTGCCGTCACTGAAAACAGCCCTAAAAGCCTTGTGCTTTCAATTAAAACATCCATCACGGATTACTCACACAAAAACATACCTTCAGCCTGCTAAGAGTGGAGCCTGTTACTTACAAAGGGCTTACAAATCCCACCTCAGTGCCTCAGGCCACAGAACCTCACTAGCACACACACACACACACACACACACACAGACGCAGGCAGAGACACACAGAAACATGCATCTCGTCTGTTTCTCTGTTCCCTCACTCTCCTTTCTGTTAACCCCTCACTCCTTTTCTTTGGATTCTATCCTTCCGCATTCCTTCTCTTCCGTCTTCTTTTCCAACCTAAAAGTGGTATGAAATGGCATTTTGCCTGAAGTAAAAATTCTGTATATTATTTCAGTAAATCATAAGTACAATTATTAAGTCACGCCACCGTGTGGAATTCTGTGCTACTTTGTATTGGGATGTGTAAGGACACTCACACCACTTTAAGGACAATAGGCCGCAACACCCCCCCCCCCCTCCCCCAGCAGTCTGCCCCCCCAGTCTGGAGAGCAGAAACCGGAGAGAGGCTCGTCAGTTGGGGCCAGACAGACCTGGAGAGGCAGGCGGCCATGTTGTGTGTTCTTCACACGGGCTCAGGTGACCTCTGACTGGAGAAGGCTGACTTGAAGAGTCCCTTAGCTTCTTGGAGGAAAGGAACATTACTATGAGACAGATAAAGATAGAACGAGAGAGAGAGAGAGAGAGAGAGAGAGAGAGAGAGAGAGAGAGAGAGAGAGAGAGACAGAGAGAGAGAGAGAGAGAGAGAGAGAGAGAGAGAGAGAGAGAGAGAGAGAGAGAGAGAGAGAGAGAGAGAGAGAGAGAGAGAGAGAGAAAGAGAGACAGAGAGACAGAGAGACAGATAGGGAAAGAGAAAAATGGAGAGAGAGAGGAGAGAGAGAAAATAGACAGATAAAAAAAAGAGAGAAACAGTGTTGCTGAGTATGCTGAAACATTTCCCTCGCTCTCTTGTCAAATCATATTCATTTCCCGATAAACATAACAAATACTACTGTTAGGTTTGGAGATAGGGCCAGTCCTGGCTTTGAGCTCTGCTCTGCACTATATTCTCCCCTTCAACCTGCCCTTCAGATCAGCCCCGGGTTTCCATAGCATTACCATACATTAAGACCTGCATTTCTATGGCTGTTCTCCGTTGCCAGAAAGTCACTGTTGAGGCCTATAGAGATGGGAGCAGCCACATTCACAACCATTCACATTCATTCCAGCTGATCTACAGTCACGCCGACCCTTCCTCCTCTTGGGGACCGAAATACTGCATGTTCTTATCTATCAGTGTTTGGAACAATATAGTGCTTCTCTGTTCAGCAGGGGCTGTGTTTAGTGGGGTTGGCCATGTCTCTGGGTCTCCCTGTGCCTGCCTGGTGACACTGTACCAGGCCGGCATCATGTACATTTATTCAGACGCTTTCATCCCAAGCAACTTATACACGGTGCATGGTCTCCCCTGGCGCACCTTCCTCACAAGAAGTAACCACAGCAACACGCCCCTATCCCTTTAACATCGTTCACCCAAGCTCTTTGATGTATTTGTACATACATGCAAGACACAAGCAGTCTTGTACAGACAGAACGACACTCAGACAACCAGACAGACAGACAGACAGACAGACACAGAGCTACTGAAACCGTTTTGACAGAGACCGGAAAGTGTTTGATTGTTTGGTGTCTTCTTGGCATTCAGCCTCTCTTTAGACACGTAGTTTGCTCGCTCTGGGTGTGCCACGCGTGGGGTCCTCTCAATATCCTTCTCGTTCAGAACACAACATCTCAAATTGAATTATTGCTCAGATCAGACTGCGTAAACTCTCCTTTGACTCGGGATGGCTTGTACACCTGCCAATGACACACATATTGGAGCACGCCACAGCCGTGTGCGTTTGTGTGTGTGTGTGTGTGGTTAATCAGTTAAGCCCCAAACAGGGAAAGTTCAGCCGATGAGTAGATTGTATCTGAAAGTGTTGACAGCGCTCAGTCTTGGGTAAGCTCAACAAGAAGGGTGCAACAACCAGCGCCAAAAATGTCGGTTGATCGAGACACACATTTAAGGATGAACACACACACACACACACACACAAGCACACACACACACACACAAGGAAACACCCACATATGCACATACGTAATTGCTCAAAGTCTGCTTGGATGTTTTTTTTCAAAAAGTGTGTCACTGCCAGAAGAGGGGACAAAAAGCTTAACACACCACCATCAGAAGACTTTAGGAAAACGTAAAGTGTGTAAACACTTAGTCAGAAGTGTTAGTTAGTCAGACATCTCGGTGACTTATGTTGAGCAAAGGCTGTTACAAGTATGTTTCAATACTTGTTTCTCGGCATTAGTTGAATAACATCAGAACAAAGTGACAATAGTGGGAGTTATTTGCTTGTGGCCAATAATGGCTAACTATTTCTAAGTTCTTACTATTTATTTACAGACACAAACACACACACATGCCTGAAGGGACCGTCACAAAACAGAAAACGATTATTTTAAGAGACTCATCCCCACCTTCTGTTTGAAAAGACGACACAGAACTTCTTATTCCCCAGTGACAGCCACACCTTACTGCTGTCTGTCGTGGTCAGTATCCACATCTACACGCATGAATAGAGACACACAACCTCTCTCTATATCTCTCTCTCTCTTTCTATCCATCTCCACCCTCCTTCCCCTGTTGCCCTCAAGGCTCTAGACCTTGTATCTCGGTCCAAACTCTGTGCACCTGTGCTCCCCTCCATATGTGCGTGTGTGTGTGTGTGTGTGTGAGTGTATGTGTGTTCGGGTAACTCTAGCCTCGGCAAGGCCCTGCCTGGACGGCCCTAATTGTCCCTAATGTGAACCTGGGTCTGCAGTGCTTCCACCTCTGCAATTAAGCTAATAGAGGGCGCCGGAGCCCCAACTCCAGCCTCAGCCCCAGTCCCAGCCTACGGCCCGACCCCCGACCCCCAGTTTCAACCCCAGTCCCAGCTCCAGCCTCAGCCTCAGTCACAAACCAAACCCCCATCCAGGTCCCGGCCCCGACCATGGCCTGAGCTGTGGGCCCAGCCAGAGCTAGGGGTCAGTGGCCAGTGGGCAGCCATGCTCCTGGGAGAACAAGGAAGCCTTTGGGCCATAGCCAGGACAGCTGGTAATGGCTGTAGTGACAGTTATGTCTGCAGGGGGGACCATTTAAAGGGACAATAAGGGGGTCTCCAAGTAAAGTGCTGGGTGGCGTTGAGAGACACGGAGCCAAAAAGATGTCCCGTCCCTCCCTCCCCTTATCATGAGGGTGTGTGTGGCTCTTTGAGAGTGTGTGTGTGTGTGTGTGTGTGTGTGAGAGAGTGTGTGTGTGTGTGTGTTTGCAGGCAGCCAGGGAATGAATATAAACTGATAATTGCAATGCAACAATTTAACAACATTGTGCCTAATGGAAGTGTATGAAATTTTCTTTTTTTGCTTGAGTGACTGGAATGAAATACAAATACGAAACAGAGCTGGTTTAGTGTAATCTGTCACCTTTACTGTTCCTGATTTGTCTGGACCTCACAAGGACTGGTACAGAGTATTATCTTGGGTCATATTGACTCTAAGACCATACATGTTTTTTGGGGGTCCAAAATGTTCCTTTTGGGAGGTCAATTTAGAAAGCTGCATGGGAGGCCATGTATTTTTCTGTTTCTTTGATCATTTTTTCAAGTTGTTATATTATTTCTGGTTCCTATGACCCCAGGACAATATGGGAGTTAAATCTAACTTAAGGTGAAGCATTTAAGGCCTACACTACATGCACATACAAAACCCCCCTCCACCCCCACGACCTCCATTATCTCCATCACTCCATTCCCTCAGACTACTGCAATATCCAGTTTCAATTAGCTCCTCTGCTCACATAACAACCCTTGTCTTTAGTCATCTCTGTCCATCCAGCCTCAACTCCCATGGCAGCAACTTAAACAAGATGAATGTTGGGGGCTGCAGGTAGGGGACCGTCCCCCCAGCTTGCCCCCACCCCTCCATCCTCAGCAAATATGTTGATATTTAATTGTCAGCCGGCAATGATACGTGTCGCAAGTTCCTGTCAGACTAAATACACAGCATTTCAGGTGACACAGACACACAGAACTGAACCGAGAATTGAGTCGCAAAATAAAGCATGAGAAATGGGTGTTCCTCACTGCAAGGTTTGGGAATGTAAAGCATGTCCTCTCTGCCTTTGATCACTGATATGCGTATGCCATGGAAGAAGGGAGCGGTGGAGGGAGGGAGAGATGGAGGAATGGAGGGGGGGGGATACTAGCCACTGTGTGAGCCTACATGATAGCACACAGCCTCCGATTGTCCATCACAATGCAGACTGTGAACAGAGAATGCTGTCTATTCAGAGATGAAGTGAGAATATCACATTTAAATTCACTCTGGGTTGAATCAATGCGTTTTGTTTAGCACACCATCATTTATGGCTCTTATATTGAATTTCATAAGCACAGGAGACAGAGAGGGGGAACAAGTGGTTGGAACACGAGAAGAGGAAGACAGAAAGGACGACACAAGGAAAAGGGATGTAAAGGGAAAAAAAGAGAGAACAGAATGCTTCCTTGTGTCTTCTGGTGGATTTAGCTTTTGTTTGAAATGAAAATTCAGAGTGTTTGAGGGATTACAGTGGATTGGCAGGCCCAGGGGAGCGAAGCAGTTATCTGCACACACGTACCATGGAGTATGGTAATCATTACTGCACGTGTGTGTGTGCGTGTGTTTGTGCGTGTGTGTGCTCTCGCTCGTCTGTTGATTTGTTTGTGCGTGTGTCGTGTGTCTGTGCTGGATGGCTTGAGTGACAGCATGAATCAACCAGTACGGAACACAGAACAGAACGGAACCATGCTTGTCCAAACTGACATGGCTCTGAGGCGGCACCAACTCCCTGCATCAGCCCAGCACGGCCCTCTCTCAGGGACAACAGTCTACAGGGTTTAAACAAAGCACCAGTTTCCTTTTGATATGGCTTCTTCCATGAGCAATTAAACAAGGCCTTCCCCGCCCTCCTCCATTCACTCATCTCTCCATTAGTCATTTCTTCATTTCTCTTAATCTCTGCCAACAGCCAGGAAACCACAGACACGCTTCACCACTCTTGAGAGGCTGTAATTCTAGGTTTGTGCCCAACTCCAGATTAATGCCTGTATTTTGACTTGTAATGTATAAGCTGTTGAGTGTATGCCTGGGGTGTGTGTGCGTGTGTGTGTGTGCGTGTGTGTGGAAGAGAGTTTGTGTTTTGAGGGTGTCGGCCTCTTCCAGTGACTGCTCCCTCACCTTGTCCATTAGGCGGGTCAGAGGGAGGTTATGTTGTGGTTAAAACATACCTGTGGGCCTGACCACAGCACTAACATAAACACCGGCTCCAGGTCTTACACACCTGACATTCCTCAGCACTGAGACGGGCTCCGGACACTCTTTCTCAACAGCTCTATCTCTCTCTCCAATTGTCTGTTTCTCTCTCTCTTTCTTTCTCTCTCCCTCTATCTGTCGCCCTCTCTTTCTTTTTCCCACTTGCTCTATTTTCATCCCTCTCTCTCTGTCTCTCTGTCTATTTGTCCGATTCACTATTTCTCCCTTCTAGCTCATTAAACAATGCAGTTCTATCTTAGATGTCTTCAACGTTGTCTTTAACTGTATGCTAACTGTGTGCTAACTTTTTATTTTTGATCAATTGTGCTCTGTTGTATCAGTGGGGAAACATTCTCAACTGTCATCAAATACAGTTTTTCTTCTCCTGTTTTGCAGGCAGTTGGAATATCAAGGGTGATGTGTTTGCATGGTCAGCAAGTGTGCACTGATAACAGTTACAAACTGTTAACATCAGATCAGATTCATATAACTAGGAAATACCTGAATGCAGATCAGATGCTGTCAGTGATGTTATTAAGAGCGTATTGATATTGTTTAATCTATAAAGTGTTTTGTGTTGGGTTTGGTTAGTAGCGTACTGGGGACTGAGCTTACCGCAAAGCCCTCTCCCATGAAGTTCACATGATTTTCAAGCAGCTTAGACAACACATACTAGGCCATGCATACAGTACAATACTTGAGAGACAACTACTGTGGATTTGGTATGACATTTATTTTTTAAAATATTTTTTCTTCTAAATATTTAAATATATTGTTTGCAAATATTGTATTATAAATGATATATTGTTTATGTATATATTGTATGGATGTGTGATATACATATAAAAGAAAGAAAAAACATTCAAGAACCAGATGGAAATATTTTTTTTGTGTTTACCTTCATTGCCATTTGTTTCTTACAATTCATGTTTGCCAGTTTTCTGTATGACAACATGAGAAGCGAGGCTGGGGTCAGCGCTCAGGCTGTACATATTGTAAATCATTACATTTTAAGTCACAAACACAGCCAGTATGTTGAACTACACACACACATACACACGTACACACACGCACACACACACACACCTCTTACGTAGCCAGGAATGCAGGATGGAAGTGAGGTGACTGGAGCAAGTGCAACAAAAAAAAGAAGGAAAAAGGCAGTGAAAAAGAGAAGGAGAGAAGACAATAAAAGGGTTACATTAAAGCAGCATTTTGCAGTAATTGCTAATTACGGGTCTTGTTTTGGGGCCAGAGGTGTGTTTGTGTGAACGTCTGTGTGTGTATGTGTGTGTGTGTATTTGCGCATGCGTATGTGTGCGTGCATGTGTGTGTGTGTGTGTGTGTGTGTGTGTGCATGTACCTGCCTGTGTGTCTGACACAGTGGAGCCTTTATGAGTGACTGTTTCTGTCTTCCCCCTCCTGGCCATGACTGTGTGTGTGTGTGTGTGTGTGTGTGTGTGTGTGTGTGTGTGTGTGTGTGTGTGTGTGTGTGTGTGTGTGTGTGTGTGTGTGTGTGTGTGAGTATAGGGCTCCCTCTTCCCTCTCCTTTGGTCATTAGACATGTGTCAGTGAACAGAGGGCTGATCAAAGTGTGTGTGGCAGTGAGCTGGGGGCAGGGGGGCGGCCGGCCACAGACCTGACTCTAATTGGCAGGGGAGGAAACTTGTAATGAAAGGCTATTAGCCTGGCCAGAAACCTCGATGCAGCCAGGCGGACACACACAGAAATTGCTTTTGGTTAATGGACAGTTTCTCCTTTTCTCTCCCTGTCTTTCTCAGTCTCCCTCCCTCTTTCTCCCTCTATCTATCTCTCTCTTTCTCCATCTCTCTTACTCCCCTTATCATTGGTTCCATTTCACATTTTGACTTTCCCTGCAGGCATGCTCTGTTGTCCAGCACCTTTGAGTTGCTACTGAGGATCCCTGCAATGGCATGAAAAATGCTGCTTCTAAACAAAACCACTTTGTAGAGAGGTGTCTCTGTCAATTCTGGGGAGGAATATAAACTGGATCCCCAGTTTAATGAATCCCCCCTTCACAATTCAGTCTGCTGTTAAATAGGCTCTATTTTCTTTTTCTTCACCATTGCAAAAAATAACCCTTGGAAAAAGGTGGGAGATGAATAGAGGTATTATCATGGAAGAAGGGGAAGAGGATGAAGGGCAGATGAGGGCCTGGTCAACCTGGAACTTCTCCTTTTCACTAGCACTGACAAAGACTTGAGAAGAGAGAGAGTGGGGAAGAGAGAGAGAGAGGGAGAAACAGTGTCTGTCTGCCCTGCTTTTGTTCCTACAAGAGTTATATATCATTGCACACGATGCATGAAGTTCACCTTGTCAGAGAAACGTAACACAACCTTACCCCAGACGGTCACTTGCAGTGTGTGTGCATGTGTGTGTGTGTGCGTGTTTGAGAAACCACTAGGACTTGGCCGATTATGGAATTCATAATACACCTCAGGTGTAAGATCCTGTCATCATCGAAACACCCCCATGACTGGAAGATTCATGACCCGTTTAATACCAACTTTTTTTTCTTTACAGTTGCTATTTCTCTCCCTCTTTTGACCGAGGCTACATGCCTGTTGTGTGTTGATGGAGGCCTGGAGAGAAGGCCTTCGTGGCCCATGGTACCTGTGAGCAGAGGAACTGTGCCTTGGGGCGAACAGAGACAGAACCCTAAAATATCTCCCCGCAGACAGATAGAAGGACTCATCTCCATGACTCTGTTCCACACTATCCTACACATTCTGGAGCCAGGCTTGGAGAGGGATATTGGGCATTTCGGGAGACAAAATAGAAGTGTGTACTTCTGCTTGCTGATCATAAAAACGTTGCTCGTCTCCGATCGCATATATGAGTGCACACACAAACACACACAGAGCCCAGTGCAAACACCGAACGACAACAACACTCACCACCCTCAGAAATATACCCGCACATTCGCCTTTCAGATGGAAATATATTTGTGTGTCGTCTAGCCGCACAAAAGGGGGAGGCTACAAGAGGGGGTCTGACGAGTGATTACCTCTTAAATACATATAGATGCGCCTCTTTGAATGGTGGGCTATTGAACGGGAGATTGGGTTAAATTAGATGCTAATCACTTCCGTTCTCCTGTTGTTGAACTGATAAGGGCTTCGGGACCACCTCTTCGTCACAGAGCTGCCGAGATACGGGCGAAAACCCTCTCCCCACTCCTCCCTCTCTCTCCCCTGTTCTCTCCCCTTTTTTATGGTAATTTGGGGGAGGGTACCACCCCATTTAGATTCCCCCCGCTCACTCTCTCTGTCAGCTCGGGAACGTCGCGATCGCTCACTCGCTGCATTTAATAACAACAAAAAAGAAGAAGGAGATAAGTTGTGCAGCTCAGACTGAAAGCAGACCAGAAACACATTTACTTTCTACAGCAGGGTTGAAATAGCCAGAGTTAAACCCGACAGAAAAAAAAAAATTATAACCAACTCCCGCCTCTTTCAAAGGAGGAAAATAAGACGGCTGAGAAAAGAGATGTATAAAATCCTTCAACTTCCAAAAGACTGGTAGAGGAAGCAAATTCTCAATTCTCAATTCTCCTGCTCCCTCATTCAAGGGACAATCAAGAGCTTTGACCAAAGCTGGATATGGTTATGTACCTTGAAGTGTGTGCATAATGTCACTATATTGCACATATTTTACTAAATATGAAGTGACCATATTAGTCAGTAAACAGAGGAGGGAAAATCATGTATTTTGGATAGAGAAATGGACATGGAATTAGTAGTGTTCATTACAACACAAATAACTGTTATCATATTTATTTGTCACATTGATCAGTTACACCCAGAGTCAAGCTGCAGACTGGAAATGTTAAGATGAACTGAATAACAAAACATCTTTAGGCGACTGTTGCGACATGCAGTGTATGTACATGTAACCCACACACTCTGAGGTATATTCAACTGGGGTAAAACAGGTGCAGGGGTGAACTTAACAAACCCTAACCCCACACATCTCTCAATATCTTCACTAAAGATTCCTATGTGAGCGTGTGTGTGTACGTGTGTGTGTGTGTGTGTGTGTGTGTGTGAGCATTTCATCTCTCTCTCCATGACTTCAGCTGATGTAGTTAGACTGTTGCTGGTTGGACAGACAGGCAGAGTGGCACATTTGAACATTCAGCCTTTATTTATGCCTGCATTAATATCACAGGGGATCGCAACAACATGATAGTGACATACAATTATCCAGCTAAACACAGACGTGTTGTGACAGCCTGACTCCAACTCCCCTCGCACCATCCCGTCTCTCAACTTGACTGCAGCAATGTATGTAGCAATGAGAAAGAAAAACTAAAATACATTTTGGCTTTGTTTGAATCTAACTAAATGCATTCCAGTGTGTGTGATACTTTAAAATGCTTTTGAGCTTGGAATGAATAACTTGTTTATTAATACATTTGGAGAAAACGACACATATCTCTTAAAAGATAAATAACAAAAAAAGATAAGAACTGATTTATGATGTAACCTAAACTGAAGTTAGAGAACACAGTTGTCCCTCTAATGTACTGATAAGAAAGAATAAAGAAGGAATATGTGAAATTAAAAAGAGGCCTAATAAAGCTCAAACACTTCTGAAGCTTGTTTGACTAGATACAAAAATTCAATTTGAGTAGTGGAGGCGTGGAGAGAAGAGGCTGTGTATGGAGCCTTTGATACCCTGCTGAACGCAGGCCTCCCCTGCCTGTGCTGGCTAATTTGTTCCCCCGGCCCTATCTCCCCCCCCCCACCCACACTCCGTTTAACATTATTAATCAAATTACACCCACTAAACTTTCTTTTCTGGTTTTATAAAAAATATCGGTCTCTGTTTTTTCTCTTTTAAAAGTTGCATTGCATACTTAAAATCAATGTTTCACAGTCTCTCTCTCTTTATATGTTGATCTCTTTCTCGCTTTGTTTTTCTCTACCTCACTCTCTCTTCATCTCAATCTCTTCCTGTCCCTCTGCATGTGTGTGGAAGAAAAAAATAAGAATTAAAGACAGAAATGTGTCATTTGAAAACAGAGGTATCCAGTTAATGATTTTCTTTTTTTTTTCTTTTCAATTTAGATAAAGGGGCACTCTGCTTCTTGACCTGCAGGGCACCTTGCCACATCAAAGCACCACTACCACTAATTGTTTTGTACTCAAAAATATAATTCCAAACGCATTAATTTAAGTGTGTGTGGTTGATTTGGTCCCTCCGTGCCTCCATATCAGGATTCTCTCATTCCCATATTCTCATTAGGTGGTGGTCTTGTCATTTACACCAGCCCCGAATGCCCCAGGCCTTCCACCCCTCCAACTCCAGCAACACGGCAATCTTAGTTCAAAGTTGAAACTCGGAAGTCAAATTAACCCAGACTTAATAGAAGTAATTTACTGTAGCACATAGTAATGTATGCCAGCCCGTTATCCCCAAACTGCCTTTTTGTCTTTCGTCAGTTCAGAGTTGAAACTGTCGATAAAATTAACTTGCACTGGATCAAAGCCATTAGGAAAACCATTTTAATATGCTAATTCCAGAAAGCTGCTGATGAGTGCACATTGAAGAGGAGAGCAGAGCAGAGGAGAGGAGAGGAGAGCAGAGCAGAGGAGAGCAGAGCAGAGGAGAGCAGAGGAGAGCAGAGGAGAGCAGAGGAGAGCAGAGGAGAGCAGCGGAGAGGAGAGCAGAGGAGAGCAGAGGAGAGGAGAGCAGAGGAGAGGAGAGCAGAGGAGAGGAGATGGATGCTCACTCAGCATTCTGACTATGTTTTAATGTGTCACCTTCATTTTACTCCATTGTTCTTCACTGATAACATTCAGCCGTCTCCACACATCTTGCTCCATATGGACCACGTTTCTCCCTCTATTTTAGTGCACAGCGGCTCATTAAATCATGCATGTCTTACCTTGACTGCAAAACATGTATATACAATTATATATATTCACATTTTCTGAATATACTGTGTATATATATGTATACAGTTACGTAATCCAACAATTTACAGTCATGTGCTTTTGATCAAAATCATTACAATAACATTAAAGTAATATTACAGTAATAGTAGAACAATTATAGTTTAAAAAAGCATTTGAGACTAGCAATGTTGTTCCAATAATGATGCAAGAAGTAATGTTTATGGTGTTGAATAAGTGAGGGCACAGAAATGCATTTGGAAGAAGCCCACCTCATGCTGGTACTGTGTAGCCTTGTATTGCCCCCTACTGAAACCTGACTCTCTCTCCTCTGTGTCTGTCCTCAGACCTCCTCCATGCCTGGCTCTTCTCCACCTCAGACATTGTTTCCTAGAAAGACCATCTCATTCTCTTGCCAGGGAGTGGCAGAGAACAGGAAGTGTTTTGACATTCCGCAGATAATTACAGCCCTCCAGAGCTGTCCAGTCACACACATTCCATACTGCTCCATCACTCTCTCTGCTTTTGTGTCTCATGTCAGTTTCTTTCTTTCTTTCTTTCTTTCTTCAACTTCTTTCTTTTTTTCTTTCTTGTTTATTTCTTTGTTTCTTTCCCCTTCTCTCTCCATGTTGATCTTGTATACTCTCTTTGCTCTATCTAGTTGTCTGTGAGAGAAGCCACTGGCCTTAGCTCTTACTCTCCTACTTCTGTCCGGTCCAGAGGTCAACACGGAGAACTCTCTCTCCATGCCCACCCTCCCGACCACCCCAACAACCCCAACATTGTCCTGCACAACTTCTTCCTCCCTGCACAGCTTCTTATTTCTTCCTAAACCTGTAGTGTTGATTGGTTGAACGTGTTAGCTAGAGTGCCATTCAGTGCCCCTGTGCCCTTCAGTGTGCCCATGTGTGTGCCTGTGTGTGTGCCTGTGTGCATGCCTGTGTGCGTGCCTGTGTGCGTGCCTGTGTGTGTGCCTGTGTGCGTGTCTGTGTGCGTGCCTGTGTGCGTGCCTGTGTGTGTGCCTGTGTGTGTGCCTGTGTGTGTGCCTGTGTGCGTGCCTGTGTGTGTGCCTGTGTGTGTGCCTGTGTGTGTGCCTGTGTGCGTGCCTGTGTGTGTGCCTGTGTGTGTGCCTGTGTGTGTGCCTGTGTGTGTGCCTGTGGAGTCCCCTGGTGAAGCCTGTGTGTGTGCCTGTGTGTGTGCCTGTGTGTGTGCCTGTGTGTGTGCCTGTGTGTGTGCCTGTGGAGTCCCCTGGTGAAGCCTGTGTGTGTGCCTGTGTGTGTGCCTGTGTGTGTGCCTGTGTGCGTGCCTGTGTGTGTGCCTGTGTGCGTGCCTGTGTGTGTGCCTGTGGATCCCCCTGGTGAAGCCTGTGTGTGTGCCTGTGTGCGTGCCTGTGTGCGTGCCTGTGTGCGTGCCTGTGTGCGTGCCTGTGTGTGTGCCTGTGTGTGTGCCTGTGGATCCCCCTGGTGAAGCCTGTGTCTGGGCAGCTCCTGGGCTTTGGGAGGCCGTTGTCGAAATCCTCAAAGTCGCCGGGCTTCTTCTTGCCAAGGCTGCCCGTCTCAGTCCAGAAGTAATCCTGCACAAATTCCTTCAGCCTCGGTATCACAGGCCTGTGCTGCAGAGAAGGAAGCTGCCAGGGCCCCTGTGTGTGCGTGTTTGTGTGTTTTTGTGTGTTTCCGTATGCATTGTGTATGTGTGTGCGTTACTGCGTTTGAATGTGTAGCTTTTTGTGCGAGTCTGTACGAGTGCATTTGTGTATTCATGTGCTTTCCCATTTGTGTACTACATACCCGCTTGTGTATTTGCATGTGTGTGGGAATGTGTCTGTGTGTCTGTGTGTGTGTGTCTGTGTGTCTGTGTGTATATGTGTGTGTGTGTGTGTGTGTGTGTGTGTAAAGCCGTGCTGCCAGAGCCCAGCCAGCTGACATTCAGACGGTCTTTCTTGCCTCGTCTCCTGGCTGCTGTCCCAGTCAGCGGTCAGCTGGCGTCCGAGGAGAAGGAGGAGGCACTCCATTCTGCTGGTTAAACATCCCCGCGCGCTCGTCCCCTAGTGATAAAACATTTGTCTCTGTACGAGGGGGTTAACAAACGAAGAGAGGCAAGGCGGGAGAGGGAGGGAGGCGAGGGAGGGAGGGAGGAGAGGGGCAGAGGACCGAGGTTTGGGAAGACAGCGGGGAAGAAAGGGATGCGGTGTATTTTCACAGACCGAGGAGAAAGGGAAGGTATGCCACTACTCCGTTTCCTTCACTCTGTCATTCACCTGCAACACGTTGCTTTTTTTCTCTGAATTGGACCACTTGTGAATCTGGAGGGAAGGGTTCTGTTCTGTCTTCAGCGTATATTTAACTTAGAGGGTCTCCCTTTCACACAAACGTGCGCACGGGCACACACACACACACACAAACAGAAATCCCAAAACCCTTCATAACTGTAAAACACTCCATTATTCCTGACTGCGGTGGAATTGTAGTAGGCTGAATATGATTTCTAATTGAACAGTACAGTTAATACTGAATACTTCTATACTACCAGAAGGTTAACTTGTAGTGTATGTAAAGCTGGTGGACCTGGACATCATCATGTGTATGTCCATGATGCACTTCTGCTGTTTCTTGCCACAATTGTTTACAATGAAGGCTAAGGCTAATTGTTTAAACCAGTCAACAGTAGGAAATTCCTTTGTGAGTTAAGTTAAGTTGAGTGAAGAAAATGCATAATAGCTTGAACGTTGACATTTAATGAGTTGTCTGTATGTCCCTCTCCCTCCCTCTCTTTGACTTAAGCCTTTTGGTGGAATCTTTGAAGTAAAAAAAAACAAGAAACCTGAACATTATTGAATCCTGTTTGGAAGGGGCTGGGACTAGAGAGAGCTTTGGAGAGGAAGAGGGATAGAAGACTGGGGCTTCTGTGCTCTTTAATGTTCACTGCATCCCGCAGGCTTTCATGTTTACGGTATCTGGAATTAATTGCTTTTTCAAAGTGTTTGTGTGTTTGCAAAGTGCGTGTGTGTGTGTTCTGTCCTGCATGTGCATGTCTTGTATGTTGCTGTGTTTGTGTGTGTGAGATGTGTGGTGTTTGAGAGGAGAGAGTGTGTTCACATACCTGAAGGTGTGACAGATGTTTACGTCGTGTTTGTCTGGGTCTGCGCAAACACACTTTTCACATTTCCTTCGATGTGTCTTTACTTTATTTTGTAATACGTCGACATCTAAGTATTTTGAGAGAGCGGGGTCGTCATCAAAAAAGAGACCGAAACTGTGAAGACCGAGGAGCAAAGCAAACCCAAACACTGTCTGGTGAGCAGCTCAGAGCGCGGCCACCGTCCGTCAAACACTCCTTTTTCACCGTTTTTGTATAAAACGTCGGCTAATGCAGTGTGCACTGGCGCCAGTTGTGAGTGTGGCTGTAGGTCGGTGCTGTCGGTAATGTGTTTATATAACAGCCCTCACATTCCATACTAAGAGCCTCCAACTCTCCCAAGTTCATTCAAGCAGGACACACAAACACACGTGAGCGCGCACACACACACACGCATGCGAGTGCACACACACGCGCACACACATGCACGGGTGAGCACTTCCATGTTCACGTGCACACGCCATACAGAGAATGCAACGCAAAACGGACACACGCTCTTCTAAACGACAAATTCACACGTAACAGCAGACATGCAGGCTGAAACGCACACACGCGCGCGCGCACACACACACCTCTCTGCTTTCATTCTCAAATATCCTCCCTAACATTACAAGAAGGGGGGATCCCTGCACGCAAGGCCTGGCGGGCAGGCAGCCTCCACCAGGCTGGCGTGGAGTTTCTCAAGTCATCCATCACCGTCAGAGCCTCCAGACTACGGCGCTCAATACTGAGGGCTGCACTGCCATTCCAGCCTGCTGCTCCCCTCGACACAAGCGTGTTGGAGGGGGAAGAGGGACGTTTAAGACGAAGAACCTTATTGTTATCCTTTCCATATATTGTTTGGTTCACCTTGATCATGCATTGTCTTGCGTCACTCCTAAAGGAGGGTACAATGTAACAGGAATTGCGTGATGTCGCCCGTGTGTTGCATTAAAAAACAGAACATCTTTTCTCTCAGCTCTTTCAGTGATCGGGAAAAGGGTTCTTGAACATGGGGAAACCGTGCAGTCCCAACGATCAGGGATGGTTTGTTGCTGGTATCACCAACATCAACCCTCCACGTCTCTGTTCCCCGGTGTGTCCTCCGCGGTGCCAGGCAGCTCAGCGCCTGGTGAACACTGAGCCCGTGTGGGCCTGAGGCCCAGGGAGGTGTGGAGCCTTGCTGGATGGTGTGGAGCAGCTCTCTGTGGCGCTGCCAGCTTCTGACACTCTGCCGTCATGCCAAGGGTTTGCCTCTCCCAAGCCTGGCCATGCAGCAGTCCTCTCCTCTTCCTCTTCTTCCTCCTGCACCTGTTACATTGGCATGGACACCTTTCTTGCGGTGACAGTGTGCCACGGCAGGGGCGAGATGCCATCTTGGATCCAGCTGGCTAAGAAGTTCATCTGTAACAGAAGACTGAGAAACCCGTGGAGCAGAGAATCACACACCCGTTACTGTCTTCCAATGATACGCGGAGAAAACAAACTTTAACTGAAAAATGTTTATTTTTCCAACGTAAAATAGATACATAATTTTCAATAACTGTTTTTCTCCCCCTCTTGTCTGCACACGCAAATAGAAATGTGACAAAGGCACGTGAGAGTGGTTTTGACGGGCGGGATGAGGAGAGTCAAAAGGCATTGAGTTCCCTCAGGCATTGTGCGTGTTGACACCCTAATCCCACTCACTGCCATGCAGGTGTTGTGCAACATTCAGCGCTGAGAGGCGCATTCAGCATACGCCGACGACACCTCTGTAGTCCCCCTGATGTCTTTACAAGGAAACAGTGGATCAGTGTTTCGGCGTCTCCCCGTCACCTGTCAAACGGCCCTGGAAAGAGGCACGTTCACAGCACAAAGATCCCTTTAGACTGCCTTTGTGTCTGCATTGTGCTCCAGACTTCTTCCCCACGTCCGTAATGATGTGTGATTAAACCTCCCTGTGAGGCGTGGGGAGGCTGGGTGTCAGAGGAGCAGGGCCACAGGTAAGCCCCTCTGAGCCACGGAGACGAGCGGAAGGGCGGGAATCAGGAAGTGAAAAGTGTTCCGCGATTGGGGTTTTTATCGCCGCAGCGAGAGGTGTCAACCTTGAGAAAGAGAGAGAGAGACGTGGATAGAGGAAGAAGAGAGAAATGGCGCATAAGGGAGAAATATGTATCTGTTCATTCTATTATTCACAGTGTATCTTATTGTCATCCTGACATGCTTGGAATGCATGTCAGACGGCAGGTTGAGGTTTGTTTTTTTGAAAGCTTACAAAAGCCGTCTGTTTACCTATCCCCTGCAAGCGTCTGTGCTGAATACCTGTGTGTCTGAGATGGGCTTATTAAATTTGATGAGTAAAAAGTGTCTTAACGTTTTATCTCCTCTTTGTGTCGGCCGGTCGCTATCTGCTCCCAGCCAGACTCTCTCCTCAGGAACCCGAAAGCGGAGAGAAAGATAAACAGGCCGCCGTTTGCCTCTCTTTCCTCCCTTTCTCTCTTTTATGATATGCAGTCACACACCCATTGCGTTTGATAACTGTGTAGTCAGTCAGAAATCCTGAGCAGAAACTCTGAGTTAGTTGTACCTGCCGCTTGAGTGACAAGAGCAAAACATGTTCAGCGGCAATGGCTTCCATGTTCACATTTTTCTTTATTTAACCCTTTTAAAAGCGGGTTATTGATAGACCAAGGTTTCATCTGTTTGTCAGCTTTCAGAATACTTTAAATCACAAGAACATATCAAGAAATAGTAGATGTTTTATCAGAGCTGAAAACCCAAGGAGATTGTAAATTTCCTTCTCTGATCTGTACAACTAAAACATTTGACATTTTCTGTTAGCAACCTGGAAATGTACGCAAAGAAGAACTGTTCGACCGCCATGTAAATGTCCAAATCTATAATAGCATACAGAACAACTGCTGGTCACTTTATCTTCAGTCATCAGCATAGCTGTCGTTGTTAAGGTTGTCCAGGGAAAACTCAGTTGTCCTCTCATGTGAGGAACTTGGGCAACATGAACCAAAGGAAAGTCATGCTCCAGAGTGATTGTTATTCAGAGCTAAATCCAAGGACGTTGAAAACAAGAAACAAAGTTAGCCTGAGAGAGAGAAAGAGAGAGTCAGCAAGAGGGAGAAAGAATGGGAAGAGAGAGAAAGAGGGAGAAAGAGAAAGAGAGATCTGTGCTGTGTCAGCAGTGAGCTTAAACCGACTCCAAAGATTAATCACAGGAAAACATACACACACACACACACACACACGCACATGCACACGCACACACACTAAGTGCCTTTTAAACAGGAACAAACATACACACACATACCCCCACACACTGCCTCACGTACCAACAGTTGTATATCTCGCCTTCCCAGCAGTTCAAAGAGTGGTTGGTTTGAAACAGATTAAAAACTGTCTATGAAGTGATGCATTGCAATTGTCATAGCAAGGGTGGGAGAGATCTTTTTTGCATAAAAATCCCCTCTTTCTTCCCAGCGCTATCAGGCAGGAGATGGAGAACTCACTAATCCTGCTGCGGTCCCATTTGCATCGGTGGCAAATAAACAAAAGCAAACCATTTTTCATCACCGGCTGCTATATTAGAAGGGAGAGGGGGGAGAGAAAGGGAGGGAGAGAGGGGACAGAGAGACAGACCAGTCAGTATCAGAGATATCCCAGGTGATGTTTGGTTGCGGTTAATGAAAACTAGTCTCTGCTGTGTTCTCTGCATCAATCTTCCTCTGTCTGTCTGTGTGTCTCCATGTATGTCATTGTCTGTATATCACTGTCTGTCTATATGTCTGTCTGTCTGCCTGCTTGCCTGCCAGCCAACCACATACATTCAACAGCTATGATGTTTAAAAATGTCTACCTGAGAAAATATGGAATAAACAAATGAAACTACAATATAGTTGTTTTGTCACGGAGAAGGAACTCGGCATTCAGAACTTGGAGTGTGCCTCAGTGATTTCAGAATGGATTTCCACCATGTTTATTCTCCTGGTGGAAAGATCTGTACCTCATCCTGTCCATCCCTCGCTTTCATTCCTTGGCCTGGAGGTTTAGATCTGTTCCAAAGTTGTTTTGTTTTTGGAAATAATATTGTCTCTCTCTGCCATCTTTGTCATCACCATCACCACAGTAACAGCTAGGGGACACAATTTCACATCTGACGCTATCAGCCCGCATCTGCACACGTTGAAAACAATTTGTCGATTAGCTGTGGCTAAACGTGCAACCCCTTCCGCTTTCTTCCCCCTGACCTGTGTGAAATAAGCTTACCCATCCAAGGTGGGCAAGAGCGACAATCAGACCATCAGATCAATATAGCTTATCTCTTTTTTCTGCATTACAACCAGATACAGTTATACACCTGAGGAACCTGTGTGTGTGGTGATTAGATTAGACATGTACTCTACACATACACACACACACACACACTCACACACACTCACACACAAACAGATGAGAGAGATCTGGAATGGAGAGAGCACGGCAAGACAACAAGCTCTTCAATTTCTTCTTCTCTGGTGGAGGACTGTTGGATTGTTCAGTAACTGTCATAGTGTTCACAGAGCTACTCATTTGGTTCACTGAAAGTGGGAAAGAGGGGGAGTAATACTTAACACTGGCATCTCTTTCTGTCTCTCTCTTTCTATCTCTCTCTTACTCTGCCTGGTAAATAATTGTAATTCCCCCTCTCATTGTGGTGGCTGGACACTTCCATAATTACATTGTCAGAGCGCTGGCTGATTAGGCCAGGCCTGTGAAGTATGGTATTAACTGTCTGCATGTAGAGTAGATGACCCTGTCTAGCCCACATTCACAGCAGTGTGGAGGCTGCTGGGGTGTGGATGAGGAGGAGGCCCATGATACGGTTGATGATGGTGAGGACGATTTTGTTAATGGTGGTGATGATGTGGATGACGAACAGGAGGATGTTCCTCTGATTGGTGTCATGCCAGTCAGCTTGACTGGGATGTAAGGGGCAAGCAAACCCAGGGAAGGGGAGCAAACCCACCGGGGATAGTAGACTATATGTCCTGGAGAGGGGGAAATCAAAATGCTCCCACATGCCGATGGTCTGAGTGCTAGTGGACTCCCCCTTTAAGGAGCTCCAGTGCTGATAAGTAATAAGTAATCATCCTTGCCTTTAGGCATATTGGGATTCACTGGAGAAAAAAGGACAACATTTGTATGAGATGTTTGCCATCTATAAATGTTTGAAGCACGTTTCGAGGACTCAAATTCTCTGGACCTATAATTAAATTAATGTGTGTGTGTGTGTGTGTGTCTGTGTCTCTGTGTTTGTGTGTGTGTATGTGTGTGTGTGTGTCTGTGTGTGTGTGTGTGTCTGTGTCTCTGTGTGTGTGTGTGTGTGTGTGTGTGTGTGTGTGTGTGTCTGTGTCTCTCTGTGTGTGTGTGTGTGTGTAATTCCATTTGATCTCTCATGAATCAGTGGATTTTCCCAGATCTGCTTCCTCCTGCTGCTTTCCTGAATACTAACAATCCTGTAACTAACACAACCTCTAATCACGTTGGATACAGACACTATTAGGATATTTGGACTGTAGATTACAATATCAGCATGCTTCTTCTATATGGACGTAGGAGAGAGAGAGAAAGAGAGAGAGAGAGAGACAGAGCCAGAGTGCGAGAGCAAGAGAGAGCAATGAGTTGGACCAATTATCATTTTTCACAGGAATGCAAATCATGTCCAAAGATAACAAATGCAGTGTATTACATTTCTAGTGCTGTCAAATATAATTATGATTATTCTGTCACCATAAATCAGTCAACCTACTTATTTCAGAAGAGAGAGAGAGAGAGAGAGAGAGAGAGAGAGAGAGAGAGAGAGAGAGAGAGAGAGAGAGAGAGAGAGAGAGAGAGAGAGAGAGAGAGAGAGAGCATTGCCATGTACCATCCACCAGTAGTCACTATACCTACCTACCTACCTACCTACCTGCCTATGATCTATCAGTCAGGGTTAGGGTTAGAACGGAGCCGGTGTGAGCTGCAGCCTTGGCCTGACCTCTGGCCTGGTTTCCCCCTGGTGACCCCCAGCCAGAGGCATGGTGGGCGGGGCCAACCCAGGCCTACGTGATTCCAGGAGCAGACAGGAATGTCAGGTATGGCAGGGAGCCTCAGAACATACTAACCAAGGAGCGCATTGTACATAGATATGGTGTGAGCGTGTGTAAAGTGCATGGCTATGCACATTTCAGGTGTGTAGACCATATGCAGATCAATCTGTGTGCACAATCAGTACCAGAACCTGAACATGCCTTAGGTGTCTGTGGCTTGTTCTATTACGTCTCCCCCCAGTCAGATATGAAACACTTGTGGAGAAAACCTCATCACGTCTCTGCTCCATGAAATACGTCAGAGAACGCATGACTGCCATTCCTCCACGTCAGGAAGCCGTGCCGTATACTGGAGCTGGGAGACGGGGCGTGGGTGAGAGACCTGCACCTAAACTGTCACACGCTGCACCTCTCCAACCTTTGACAGGCAGATGAAGAGGTCATGGCATCCTCAGCTCGTCAAAGCACCTGGTCCGGGATCACAGGGCTTTCTGAATAAATGATTTGGAAATATTAATATTGAAATGGCAACTGTGTTTTCATGTTGCCCTTAACATTATAGGTAGAAAGAGAGTGAGTGAGTGACTGAGTGAGTGAGTGAGTGAGGGAGAGAGAGAGTGGGAGAGAGGGAGGGAGAGAGGGCGGTGGAAGATAGGGGGTTACAAAGAGAGAGAGGTACAGAGAAGGTAGTGGGGGTGTCAGGAGCAAGCCAACGTGAGGTGCAGAGCGCGAAAAAATAAACAGATGTGAGCTTTGAGGATATTCTTTCTGAAGCTTAGCGGGACTGAGTCTAAATACGGTGGCTGGTAAGCCATGTAAATAGGCCTGTGTTTACCTGTCTGAACGGCCCAAATTAATCACCCACGCCGGCATAGGCCGCAATGGGAGGGGGCAGGAGTGTAAACAGGGCTAAAAGCTACTGGTTGGCACCATTTTGTTTTGGTTAGGCTACAGAGTGAGTGATTAGGCCCCACCGCTGTGGTGAAGGGGTGGCGGGAATGATGGAGGAGGCTGCGTGTGTGTGTGTGAGAGTGTGTGTGTGTTTGCATGTGCCTCTGTGCCTGTATGCCTGTGTGACATCCATACAGTAGATGTAGGTGGTTCATTCCGGCTGAGACGGAATACGTCCGTCTCTGGCGGCAGGGAGTCAGATGGCTGAACGGTTAGGGAATCGGACTAGTAATCTGAAGGTTGCCAGATCGATTCCCGGCCAAGCCAAATGACGACGTATCCTTGGGCAAGGCAATTCACCTTACTTGCCTCGGGGGGAATATCCCTGTAGTTCACTCTGGAAAAGAGCGTCTGCTAAATGACTACATGTGGGGAGGCCACACTTCTGCTGATGGCAGAGAGAAGATGAGCCGGAGAGACAGGAGGACCAGCGGGGTTAGGTCTGTTCTGCACCTCCATGATGTCATCTGCTGTGGTGATAGCTTTCATTCTAATCAGTACAATTGGGCTGGGATCAGAAAGGGGCTTTCAGGTGCAGAGAAGAGTCAGGTTTGGATTAGCTGTCTGCGTAGTCGCACAAGGAAAGACTCTAAACCACACGTATTATCATACAATTTCCCATACCTGGCCCGATTAATGTATCTCTTTTTTTCTCTTTCAGGGGGGAGAAATGGTTTAATTTAATATATGCTTGGCATTTAATCATAAGCCGTGCGTTTCAAAGCTATGCAGGGTGTTATTAATGGCAGCGTGGCTCACAGGCCACAGAAACAGAGACGGCGTCTTTGATTTAGCAAATTCCCGCTCCTCAGGTCTGTTTTATGCTCCGACTAGAGCGAGGCGAGATAGCGGCTCACAGAGTCATCAAGGATCACCCATGACACAGAAGGGAGGGCAATGAAGGAATACATGTATATCTCTTCATCGTTTCTTATCTATCTCCAGGCAGGTAGTGAATCAACACTGGCTTCCTTTCCCCCTTTATCTTTGAAACGCCTTCTCTCCCACACATGACTGCTGAAACACACACACACACACCTTGAAATCCCTGACATGTTCTTGTCAAGCAGCAATGACTTGTTAAGTAACCATAAAGACAAACTGTATGCATTACAAATGATCACTTTTAGAGGAAAAAAAAAAGAAAACATTCTAACTTCCAGTAATTTTTTTTAAATATTTTTACTATTCTAATCCCAAACCATGACAGTAATGGGGGCTTGTTGTTGAATCATATATCCATAGTGAGTATACTAAATCCTAAATTAAAAGTATTTCTAGCAATGCAAACTTTGAGAATCTTATAACTTCAATATGTCTCCAATATTCCGTGGCGAGACTCTTTAACAATACACTTCTTAGGATAGTAACTGAACTAATGTGTTTCCTTAAAGTACTCATGACATGTTTGTCTTGGGCTAATTCCTCTCCAAACCACGACAGCCCCGACCTACAAAGTCAACTACCCTGTCACACCTCCTTTCTCTCGCTCACTCTATCTCTTCACTTTTACAAGAGGGGGCAAAAGGTTTTCCTTGGTTTCTGTGGTGTGAAATGCGTCCTGTCAGAGGAGAGAGGGGCTTACACACACGGCAGGATCGCTGTACAAGAACAGTCTGGAGGAGGGGGGGGGGGGGGGGGGGGCACAGCAAGACAGCACTTTCCTCCATTGTGTGTGAATAACTTTAAAACAGGAAACTAATCCATTCTGCCCTTAATTGCATGCCACGTCCCTGGATGTGTCTTTCCCACAGTAGCACAATACTGAAGAAGCACTTTTTAAACAGCCTTCCCGAGATTCCCATTTCAAACGCTGTAATGAGTTTTTAAAGAATATAATGGTGCTATATTATATTACCTTATACATTATGGTGAAGGGAGAGAAAGAAAAAAAATAAACCTCTCCTTAAAATGGAGTTTGACTTTTCAAGCATGGAGGGTGGAATGTAAAGGACGTATGTGAGTGTGTGTGCATACGCGGTGTGTGTGTGTGTGTGTGTGTGCGTGAGGAGACATGAGATGGGCTCCTGCTCGGAGTGTAAGGGGAGAGAGAGCTACGAGGATTAAGGTCTAATTTCTCCTGTCCCTTTATTTGAGACGAGGCAATCCAGCAGATTGATTGGGACTTTTAATTAAACATCCGTAATTATGCCCGAAATCTAGCTGTTTGAAAGGGGAGAATTAAAGTTCATTTTGTGGTGCTAATTATTAGGCCTTGTCCTGATGTGTGTCTACCCTGAGAGCTCCTGAATTTGGGGCGACATGGGACCCTGGATCACAGATGCACTGTAATGAAGCTGGAAAGGTTAGGAAACAAAAGAGATAAAGAGGGGGGAAGTTATTTAGAATGAAGAAAGAGAAGAAAACCCCCACTTCTGACACAGATGAATCTGATGGGGCTGCCTTTCCTCTAATAGCCCTCTTTTCAGTGTCTTATCGGGCTTCAGAAATGACACGTCCTGGATTGTTCTTGCCCAAATCTGTCGTTTCTTCACATCTGCCTTCGTTTGCCTAGATAATTGGCTAGATTTCTTTACTCTTCCCCCTCAGCCATTCTGGTTCATCTTCAGAGCCAGTCCACTTGTCGGCTCGGGAGCACTTCATTGCTGACATGCACGACTTTTCCCCCCTTTTTTACATTACGTAGCATTAGCTTCACCAAGCTGAAGGGAAAAAGCAATAGAGGAATCGTTTTAAGGCCGAACAGTTGAGTCGCGATTGGGGCTCAGGACTCAATCTGGGTGCTGGTGATGATGGTGCTGGAGTTAGCGAGTGGCACTGCCGTGATTAGACCGTCTTAGAGGGGGGGGGGGGGGGGAGCTGATGGGAGGGGGTCATATATGTGCTATTTCGCTGATAGCCTGGGAATCGGGATGTCCTGCTCCACTGCTCTCGCAGTAAAGCCATCCAACCGAGGAGCTAGGCAAAGTGGGGAAGGTGATTTTGTGCGTGCACTCACACACCTATGCACACACAGACAGACAGTCCCATGTGTGGGTGTGTGGGTGTGTGTACACACTTTGAAATGGGTGAACCCATACTCCCACACCCCCCTCTTCGTCTCTAATGTGCCAAATAGACAGAAAACGTACATATGCAGATTATTGTGGCAAAGAGAGAAATGATTTACCAAGAAATGTCCAAAAATTGGAATGTAATTGAAAACGTTCAGCGGGCTGTGCATTTTGAATATTTACGCGTACGTTTATTTAGTCAGACACCCGAAGTCAAAGACATGGGAGTTTTGGGGAGGCATTCACTACCACCTTTCTCTGTCTCTCCTCTCTCTCAGTCTGTCCATCTGTCATCTGAGCTCGCCCACCGAAGACGCAGTCTACCCAGGACCATTTAGCAGGGACACAATTACGCAATTGTGCGACCAGACAAACGCTGTGTAGGACAGTAGGGGACGGTGGAGGAGGGGTAACGCAATCTCCCCCCCTCCACTCCGCCTCGGTGCTGTCCCTCGCCCCCCCCCTCTCATCCCCAGCTGTCCATCTCAGGCCGGGGAACAGTGAGGGAGCTGTGTGGCTCCGCCGTGCGAAGGCTCTTCCCAACAATTACCTTCAATTACGGATCACTCCAATGTGGACCACTGAAAGATACTGCCATTAGGAGTCTCTCTCTCTCTTTCGCTCTCTTTCTCTCTCTCTCGCTCCGCATGCTCAGGTCTGGAGTCTGGCCAGGCTCCATGTGAAAACGACTCAAATAGCCCCCGCTCGCTTTACACACCCCACAGCTCAGCTTACATGAGGCAGCTCCAACCAGAATACCTCACCAGTACCACTTGAATACACCCTCTCTATCTCTCTCTCTCTCTCTCTCTCTCTCTCTCTCTCCCTCTCCACCAGTCTTCTCTTTGTTGTGAGGAATAGCTCCTCCTGTGGGATATTGTGTTTGTTGAAGAGAGTAAGCAAGAGAGAGAGAGAAAATCTGAAAAATAAAGAGAATGAGAGAGAAATAAAGAGATGGTGTGAGAGATGTAGAGTGTGAGTGCAAAATAAAGATAGATGGAGAGAGACAACAACAAGAGAGAGAGAGAGAAAGAGAGAGAGAGAGAGAGAGAGAGAGAGAGAGAGAGAGAGAGAGAGAGAGAGAGAGAGAGAGAGAGAGAGAGAGAGAGAGAGAGAGAGAGAGAGAGAGAAATAAATAAATAATGTCCTGCATACATTGTCTGTGCGTATGTCTCTGTGTCTCTTGTCTATAATTTGTGTGGATTGGCACTTAGAGTGTTTAATGTCACCGGGTCATGTACATACATATCTACAGATATGAGAAAGAAAGAAAGAAAGAAAGAAAGAAAGAAAGAAAGAAAGAAAGAAAGAAAGAAAGAAAGAAAGAAAGAGAGAAAGAAAGAGAGAAAGAAAGAGAGCAATGAGTAGTAACAATTATAATTTTTCAAAGGAATGCAAATCATGTCAAAAGATGATAAATGCAAAGCATGAAATGTTTGTGGAGTGGAGTGCTCTGTAAGACTATCCCTGGATTTCCTGGAACACAGAGCTAGGAAGCTCTGCTCCTGGCTGATTCAGCCAGGGCACTGGCTGCTGGTCTCTGTGTTCACCACAAGCAGGGTTCACATTTGTATTCTCATTGTGAGGCTAATTACCTGGATATTTGTCCATATTCCATTCTGCATCCAGTAGACACACAGCTCAGAGAGGCTGGTACATTTTCATTACAGATGCTGAGCCCCACCCCCTCATGCCCACTGAGGGACAATGCTGGTGTGTAGGCTCAGTCTGGCTCCTACTGGGTCCCATCTCTGGCTCCGATGCTGGGTCCCATCTCTGTTCCTGGCTGGGGAGGGAGGGGAGGGGGGGACAGGGGTCTCTTTCTGAACAGGACAGCTGTGTTTGGGATCACGCTTCTCTGTTACACAGGGGCTGACCACAGCCATCGCTGCCTCCCCGTCCCCCCAGCCAGCCTGCCCGGGAAAGCCCTCCAGGGCACCACAACCGGGACACCAGCACAGACGCTTGTGCCTCTCTCTTTCAAGGCCAGCCAAGACTCTTTCTCCTCTCCTCTCCTCCTCTGCTCTCCTCTCTCTCAGCCCAGAGAAGCTACCCTGCCACCTGGCACAACGCTCGGACTTACTGCTGTGCTTGTGTCTACATGTGTGTTTGTGTGTACCTTTGGCTCCATGTTCTCCATGTCTGT
>NC_140367.1:5695000-5787500 GCF_054491055.1 Hypomesus nipponensis
GCTGAAGACAAGGCTGAACCATGGAGAGCCCCACACAGCAGAAGGAGGCGCATGAACTCTTTTTCATTACTGTTTAACTTCTCCACGGTCTTTCACAATTCCTACTCTCAGGTCAACGAAAGATTAACTGGAAATGTGCAGCACCTCGAGCGACCGCTCCTCTTCATTTCAAAATGTCCTATGTGCTTCAAAATGTGGGAGGGGAGAATGAGTGAAAAAAGGCCCTAACAGAGACATTTATAATATACATATTTATATATATATATATATATATATATATATATCCTACAATTCATGATGTCAATAATACTGAGAGTTTTCACTTAATTAAACTTGTGCATGCACTGCAAAGTTGAAAAAGGAAAAAAAAATGCACTTATGTCATGCCGTGAAAATGGGCAAATTATCAAATACAAATTAATTAGTGTTTTGAATGTGCGGAGCAATGAATTGCATTTAGAAAATTAAAAGATACGCCTTCTCAGTCTTGCTGTGTGAGTGTATAATTTGTTACTCTCAAGTTCAAAAACCAAAAGAAACACTTTATAAACACAGCCTCTCTAATTTTATACATTAGGATATTGGAATGATTTTCATAATGTCTATCCCCTAAAACTATACTCAGCAGAGTTTTAATTAAAATAAATATGGAAATTGGGGAAAGTGAAACAGATACATATCGTGTGTGACATCCAAGGATAAACCTCACCACAGGTTACAAACACTCAGTTGTCATTGAATAAAGAAATTATTTTAATAATTTTTTTCCTTTTTTTTCTTTAGGCTTACACATGCTATGAACAAACCTACAGTACTGGACTATGACCCCGCTACAAGCCCCCAGACTCATTCAGACATGGGGTGTTTTCCTTCAGAAACGACCCATAAGACTGACCTAAAAGGCTTTCCAGACCATTTCTGAGAGGGTACTTATTTCAGCACTTCTTTAGAACACTGCCAGCAAAGGCACTTCAACACAGCCTTTTCAGAACACAATACGAGTCATACGTCTATCACCTTTGACGTATCACTCACACATTTAAATATGAATATGACAAAGGACATTCAAATGGCTTTTCACCACATCTAACAAGTGATCACACGTCCCATTAGAGTTGAGGTTCCTCACAGCAACATTGTGAAGTGTCAGGGGCACCTGTAGAGGCACTACAGTCTGGACCACTTCAAGCCTTATTGAGTCTTCCCATTCAACCCACCTTTAGACATCGTGTTCATTATATTCTTTCATATCACGTCCTTCTCTACATTATGTTTCTCTCCAAACTTTTTTATTCTTTGTTACACAAAATGGTAGTGTGTATATCAGTGAGTGTGTGCATGTAAGAGAGAGAGAGAGAGAGAGAGAGAGAGAGAGAGAGAGAGAGAGAGAGACATGAAGACAGACAGAGAGAGAGAGAGACAGAATACACTTTCCGCACCCCCGGCCCCTTTTATCCCTCCCTGAATAAACGTGCATGTGGTAGAAACGATGGGATGGAAGAGATGAGGCATTGAGTTAATTAACGGCGTGTCGGAGAAGCAGACATAATAGTACACCTCAGAAAAAGACTTGACATTGAGATGGACGGATAAGTCATTAATTGGTTTTCTTATTGGTACAATGGCTTCGGCAGGAGAGGAGAAGGTCAAGGCGACTTTGACAGGGACCACAACTATATTATGTGGAGGAGTGCCAGAGTATGAAAGGGGGACAGATGCAAAGTCGATGGGAGATAAAGAGGTTGTGAAACAAAGTAATTACACCTGAGGCGTGTGCTCGGGCAGGGATATGGTGATGCAGGTCAACTAAACCAGGCTTGTACAATCTGCAACCCCGGACATAAGATTTGTCTTCAGCCAACCAAGTCCAAGGCATGTTTTTTTTGTGTGTCTTTTTCTTTTTTCTTTTTTTTGTTGCAACCTCTTGTAGTTGTTTCTCTTCCTTGTCCACCTCTTCTTCCTCCTCCTCTCTCTCGACTGCTCCCAGGAGAGAGCAGTGGCACCCAGCTGAAACGCATATAATTCCAGTGCAGAGATGAATGCAGGTGATAGGGCGAGGAGGGGGAATACGGGGAGATAATTACGGGCGATACTCATGATTGTGAACGCGGCGGTGTGAAAAGGTGGGCCGCAAGATAAAACACTCATCAGAGAGAGCGAGAGAGTGCTGGATAAACAAATGCAGAGGAAAGAGGGAACAGGGGAAGGAGAGAAAGAAGGAGAGATAGAGAAAGAGAATGGCAAGGTTAAAGGCATTGAGATTAAGGTTATGCCTGGCATCTAAAGGGAATTCAGATAGTATTAAAAACAGCAGGGACGTGAGCTATATCTAGCCACTGTCTTAAAATCGTTAACACAGACATGTGACCATGTTGCCACCACAGTCTTGCTTACATTTCTGCATTTCCCGACAAGTTGATACACTACTACTTCATTGATACACTTGAGTTTATAAAATGGTTGGCTATTTAGGCTGAGACCTAAAAATACCACTTCACAAAACATTAAATAGGGCCAAGACTTTTTCAGGAAGTGGTTCAGTTTGTGCTATTGGTCCGAGGAGGTGTCAACCCATCCTTGTTTGAGATGTGCGTGTAAGATCTATCTTGCCAAGGTGGTGATCACAGACCTGTCCACTCAGACAAGAGTACACGCATGTGGCCACAGCCTCTGTGATTTTATCACTCACAAAGTCTCAGTCTCATTCTCTGTCACACACTTTCTCACTCTCTTTTCCTGTCCAATGCAAAGGTAGGCGATGATAGACACAGATACCTCTTCATGGTTTGAATGATAAGCCATCTCTATTCCCTTCCGAAGAACAGCAAAAACAGCAAACTCAAATGAAGGCAGCCACAGAGCGTCATGTAGCTCCATTATAAAGTCACATATCAGATGTGCTTAACCAGACATCTAATTTACCTCAAATGTCAGCACTTGTGATATTATTGATTTATTCATACAGTACACAGCTATATAAATGTTTTTCAAAGGTTTTTTTTTTTTTACTTTATAACTTAGCCATTTTAGCATTATATTAAGGTTTGAGACTGTTACTCTTGAGCAATGTATTTGTAAATTGTCAATAAAATTATCATTTAAGTACAGAGAATGTGTGTTTAAATATGGTATGGTTGTGTATTTCTGTGTGTCTCCACAGTTTTTGTGTGCGTGTCTGTATTAGCATGCATGTTTGCATGCGTATTTTTTGGCCTGTGGCTTGCTATCTAAACCATCCATCCTGCTGAAAATGTTCTCTTTATCATAAACTGATGGTGTTTCCTTTATCTTCATGGAATTAACAAGAAACACGAAGTCCCCTCATCAGACCACAAAATGTCAGTCACAGAACTAAGATTTTAGCTAAAGGAAACATTACTGTTAAGTACTGCATTAATGAAACTATGCTGTATAGCACAGTTTGTACAAAGCGCAATGGTCCAACGATTATCTGTTGTGTGCAGCAAACCCATTTCAAGTGTGACATAAAAATGCTTTGCTCTCTTTCTGTCCTGAGATTGTACATTTCCATTTTTCAGTCAAGATCATTATTCGTCTCTGAATATATTCCACAGAGATAAAAACCAAAACAATTTAATTTATCAAACTGTATTTAAATAAATGCAGTTGTCAAGCGGGCCTGGAGGATGGCAACGGAAGGTTGACGCTGGATTTATTAAAACTCTTCCCTCATCCTTTTACTGCGCATGCATTCATCTTTCTGACGAGGGAATATGAGTGAGATCCCAATCATGGCTCAAGGTGTTTCATTGGACTGTTTTTGGTGTTTCTAGGTGAGTATGTTTTTTTCTGATCAGCTTTCAGAAATAAGTAATGGCATCTCTTTCAGATATTGCTCAGCCATTTCATATATGAAATGTACAGCTTATAAATCACATTGCCAGATTTAAATGTTTGATTCTCTTTAGAAGTTTTATTTATTCTCTGATTGAAGAATGGTGGGTGATGAGTTGGTTGAGATTGTAGTGTCATCAAAGAAGAATATTGCCGTCTGATGTATATGTATGAATTGCAAATGGTTGGCTGAAAATGATCAATCATACTGAAGTTCTCCTAATAAAGGGAGGGTGGTGGGTGGGGGGGGGGGGGGGTTGTCCTTGTAGAGGATGTACGACTTTACCAATTGTCTTTTCTTCAATATTCTAGATATGTTCTTTGGCATGATACAGCAATGAGCAGTGCAAAAGTAAAATCAAACACCCCAAATAAACAAGTTGTATGCCATGTGTATGCTGCTGGACTTTGTGTATGATGTGCGGGTGAAGCCAGGTTTAAAACATTACGCAGGGGCGACCAACAAACACAAATATATATATATATATATATATATATATATATATATATATATATATATATATATATATATATATATATATATATATATATATATATATATATATATAGGCTGCAATGGAAGCAGACTGAAAATGTTCCAGATGTTATCTTACTCTCGATCCTAGACTCGGATGGTTGGATAAACAAGTCTCTTTTCCGAATTTGTGTTTGGAGAGGGAATTGTGCCCGGTGTGCAGCCACTGGAGCCATGACTGGAGCTGAGAGAGACCACTTTGTGGAACACACTAAGAGGATATCAGGAGCAGATGTCCTTTCTGCTGTCGGACCAGTCTGGACTGCAAGCTCCACAGCTTACCATGGGGCCGACGAGGATCCAAAATATTCCGCTTTTTGAATGTCTGTTCAGTTGATAGAAGCAAGGGCCGTGAGGATTGGGGAGTAAAAATGTGTTGTGTTTTGCTTGAGCAAGACTAAAATAGTGCTCACACAGCCCCTAGTGGAACAATTCAGAATGAGCTTTTAGTTTTCAACGTTGGGCTGGATAGATCACTGTTGGAAAGACGTAGGAGCATGTAGGCCTACATAAGTATGACAAGGGTAGGTGTCAGTTCCATTTAGCTTTAGTAAATTCTGGGAGTACATTTCAATTTTAATTCAATAATCTCTAAAAGAACATTTCTAAAGTCAAATTACTTCTTGAATTTACAGAATTGACCCAGCCCCGTTAAGGATCTGCTAAACTTTGTAATTAGCGGATCCTCTATGTGTTTAATTAAACAAGCCACAGTTCTCAGCCCACTCCTCTCTCTTGGTTTCAGAGCACAGTTGCCAATTCCCTCAGATACAGCAGTACTCTCTCTCTCTCTCTCTCTTTCTCTCTCTCCCTCTCCATCACCCCCTTCCTCTACTCATTTGAACTTTTCTAGAATGATACAGATTTGATCTCTGTCATAATTGCAGTGTAATTATAGGAGGTGATTCTCTCCTGGTGCATGTCAGTGTCTGGTGCTACAATGTGAGTAGAATAAGGTTGGACATTAAACTCATGAAACGGAGAAGCAAGGTGATGGGCAGGCTGGAATACATTTTTTTTTAATTAATTCTTATACAGTACAAAAACAGTTTACTTACATTTTTTTCTTCATATGACTACCCATGACAATTAATTGTTAACTAGCATTGTATGTGACCTTGTGTATCTTATATTATTGACCTTAAAGCAGCTGCGTTTCCTCTGGCCCAGTGAAAAAAAGTCATCCCATGGATGATAACAGTGTGTGGATGATAACAGTGTGTGGATGATAACAGAGTGTGGATGAGTCTGGATGGAGCGGACAGTTGCATAACCCTCTAAAGTCATGGTCTGAGGAGTGTGTGACTGCAGTTATCGCAACGGTGCCTCAACATGGCTGCATGTGTTTTGCAGGTAAGTGTTGCCGTGGTAACATGTTGAACTGTGCTTGTGGAGGAAGTAAAAAGGATGACCACAGGGTTGAGACAACAGCGCAAGGGCAGGCAGGGAAAACCACACCTACAGTAGCAAAAGGCAGGCGAGGAGGGATAGAGAGAGACTGGGGCCCTTACCTTCCTCTTCCTCCTTCCTTCCACCTGCCTCCACATTCACAAGGTAGGAAAAGTGGTGCAACTGACATTGGCTTTGTGTGTGTGTGTGTGTGTGTGTATGCGTGCGTGTGTATGTCACCATTATGTGTCATTTTCCCATAGAGTCATTTTGGAAACTAGCTTGCACTAAACTCCCCTTTAGATTTTTCTGTGTATTTCTGAGGTTATGATTCTTAGAGGTCCTTTTGATATTTGATCCTGTTGTTGATAGTGAAAGTTGTCTGAGGAGGGGAAACTATTCATTCGGAAACTTGAGTGAGAAAGAGTTAATTCTCTGAATCTTTGACTGATCTGTTTTCAGTTTGACTGCTGTTGCATGTATTCAGGTTGAGTGTGTGTGTAGGTGTACACAGAAAGAGGACATAACACATAGGTGAGTATTCTCCCTTTTGTCAATGTCAGTTTTGTTCTAAGAATTCTACCTGGTTCCTATGATCATAGACTGTCATCAATTGTTCAGTGTACACTCAAAAAAGAGCACATCAAAATTATATCAAATTGACTCTGTTCTCGTCCCCTTTTCTATTTCTCTGATCTTTCTCATGTTGTGCCGTATCACAATCTTACTTCCTGAAAAGAGAAAGACATGCAATAACAATTCAGTGACAATTTTTTTTTCTCTGTAAAATCCACCACACCGGGACACTAATTGCATGGCCACCAACAAGCTTCACCATGAAGAGTGTGCACTGTTTCTCTCGATGAACAGTTGCAGTTATTGTAGCCCAATATAACTCACTGCATTATCAGATTGTGAGGCTTTGAGGTGTGAACATACCTGTTCTGATAAAAAGGTGTTCAACCTCTATTCTGTTGTGATTTACTTTTTTTGTTTTATTTTTGTTTGCTCTGTGACTTCTTGGGTGATGCGTCTTCTGGACTTTTGAAAGATTGGCTGGCTTTATGTGAACAGTAGTCAGAAACAAAAAGGTAAGCACAAGGCCTTTTGTTGTTTGTGCTGATAAAAGCAAGTGAGGTCTATTTTTGTAGGATTGCGGCTCTCTGTGGTGAACTTAAGAGACAATCAGAGCAGCAAATATGCCTATTGTGTGTGCGTGTATGTGTGAGTGTGTGTGTATGAGTGTGTTTGTGTGAGTGTGTGTGTATGAGTGTGTTTGTGTGTGTGTAATCCTATTGAATTGTCATGTGAAGTCTCTCCTCCAGTGTCTTCAGTGTGGTTTCAACACCAGAAGGACTAAAACTAGGTCAACAGAAACTTCCTCACAGTCGTACTGAGCAGCACCTTTGCATTATCACTTCAGCTGGAGAGAGGGCATCTTTCACTTAAAAATATGAATTGAACTATGAGAGATGCATCTTATTAATAAGAAGTTTTATATAACATTTTTTTTTGTCATTATACAGGATTTATACAGGATATTCTAGCGTTAATATCACTTATGAAGTGATGCAAGTAAATAAAAACCTTGCAAACATTTAACATTTTCTCATCATTTTTCCACAAATCCCAATCATGCATCAAAGGGTTGCACACTACAACAACAATGTTTATACCGACCAATTGTTTAAATACTGCAATGCATTTCAAGAGAATAACGATAAAGTCAAACAAAAAGATTCCAAGTGAAGTCAATGTATTGAAACTAATTGAAACTTTGTTTCTTTTCATAGTTACAGAAAGGAAATAGGTTGCATTCTGCATTATCAGCCGCTTGATCATAAATGTCACTCCAATGACAAAGTGCTTTGATACTGTCACGGTAGGCAAAGCCCCCACTGTAGATGTTCCATTCTCAGCTGCCTTGCTTATGCCCCCACCTTCTTGTTTTGGGTCATTTTGACCTGATGAATACACATGTTGTTACTGTTAATGACGTATTCTACGTTTTCCTTTTTTTAAAATTAATAATCAATATTTTCTTCTTCAGAGGTGTGAAAGTGCTTATTTGTAGAGAACTCATTCAGGTCACAAAGTGTGGACCCATGTAAAGATGGAATAAGTGGGACTGATCGCACAGATGTCTCTTTTTCAGTTGTTGTTGTAAAAGTAAACATACACTGTGGGTGGAATCATTTTCTTCATTCATTTGAGCTGATTTGAAAACAAAGTTTCAGTGAGTAACTCAAGTTAGATGATTTGTATCTACAGTTAAAGGAACACACATGCATCCCCCTTAAACACACACACACACACACACAGACACACACATGCACAAACACACACACACCTATTCCCACACAGCAAATTGTCAGTCTGGGAGTCAGGTGGGGGGAGACTAAAGACTGTAGATGTGTATCTGACGTTTCTCCAGTGGAGCATAACGACTGACCCTGTGAATGCACGGCCCTGCGCCCCCCGTCCAAACCCCCCAAGAGCAGCCATGTTATCTGACTGTTTGAGGATGCTCAGCTCTCCTCTCCTCTTTGTGCTTGAAAGGGAAAGGCTGCAACTTGAGAAACTCCCATATTCACTTCCACGTCCCTGTTTTGAATAGACTTTAAAATCGACTTTCCCTTTTCTTTACCTAGTTGAAGAAGAAAAAGTGTTCTCACAAGTAGGGCCTGTGCCTTGCGTTTCTCTGTTTTATGCAGAATGATTTTTTGAACTTCAAACCAACTCATCAATACTATTCAAGACAAAATAAGACATTACTAAACATATTTGTCAGTGTACTATAGTTCTGCATTTAGTTTAATTTAATTAACTTATACTATTATACTTTTGTAAACACATTTTAAATACACAATTAAATCATTGTATAATTTAAAGAATGTGGTTAAAATATATGTAACATTAATACATTTTATATTTATAAAACATTGTTCTCAAGCATGATAATGTTACAGTATTACTGTAATTGATGTCAAAATGTTACTTCAACAAAAATGTTCTTTTAACAAAATGTTCTTTTATTTAAATGATGTATCCAGGTCTGCTCCGATGCGGTCTGTTTAGCATGTCAGCAAAAAGAGCATTTGAAAATGAAAACAATATTTGCAAAAGAAAGAGATTGAGAGATAAAATGAGCTGGAAATGGAAATGATGAGTTGATATGTGTTGAGGCTGGTGAGGGTCGTGATATGGAGATGTGGCTTTGTGATCTGTCTCTGAGCATGGGGCAGTCTGACTGCTGCGATACTTTGTTTTGCACGAACACGATACAGGGGCTGACAACCTCTAATAAACACGGTTGACAAACCATTTTTTAAAGGGTTTCCACTCTAGCCCTATTATATATCACTGAGAAATCAGGTTGCTTTTTTTCAAACGTGCTCTCGCCGTGTTTCTGCCTACAACGTTAAACCGTCGCTTGTTGCTGTGTTTCCAGCCGGCTCTTCTTAGGACTCTGCAGTTCAAGGCAGTGTGTTGCTTCCCTCAGCCCAGTATCATTACAGAGGAGAAATCCTTGTCATTTCAATGAAAGCTATTTAGGTACCAATTCACCCTGATGAATAACACTTTAATTAATCCACTTAATCTGGTATATGAGATTATTTTCCGTTTTCACACATAGCATGTACAGTGTAGTCCCTGTCTATTCACAATAGCTCCTCGCAGAAGTAAAGGAGTTTCCTTTTGAATCTATTTGATAAGGTCTTGATCTGAGTGCTGTATATTATAAGTGTCACATTGAGATCATAATGAAAGGAATCAGAGCAGAACAGGGAGTCGCTGTGATCATGTAGTATATATCATAGAGGACAGTGTGCTCTACTCAATGCTAAAGCCCTTTCTCTGCTTGGCTGTCTGCACACAGCCTCCAATGCAATGCACCCAGCCACGTGCACCCGTACACAAACCACGGGAGTGAAGCACCAAATGCTGGTGGTTAAATTTTTATTTGAGTTTCTGTCCTTTTACAATCAAATATTTATCAGCACTTTCAACCTAGAAGTCATGACGGGCCTTGTCAGACTAGAGGGAAATGGGTGAAAACAGAACTAAATGTACCACAAGACGCCCAGTTACTGTAGTCTGAAGTGAGATCACGTGTCTGTAGGAAACAGGTTCATCTTGTCTTCACATAGGACATAATCAGGTCATGTAAAAAATGTGTGACAATACAATTTAAATGTACAAACCAACAAGATTTACCCTTTGTTCTGTTTATGTGCAGTTTATATATACATATATATATATATATATATATATATATATATATATATATATATATATATATATATATATATATATATATATATATATATATATATATATATATATATATATATATATATATATATATATATATAATGTAAACATATGTATGTTCCATTGTGGAAGTCTACTATAGTGCAGACTGTATCATCAACTTAAATGTTTGAATTACATGTTGTCATACACATCATGATGTTACCAAAATGTTAATGGTGACATTCACTGTACTATCAAAAGGCAATGCATAGGATTTGAACTAGTTTTCCTTTCATAATGGCTGGGAAGATAGAATGACTGACTGATTTTTTTCTGGTAAAACTGTGTAGCAGAACACAACTGTTGCTTTAAAAACATGAATTGTTTCATATCTGTTGGAAAGTTCCAGAACAAAGGCAATACCTGGGATATTGGAATAGATCATATTCTGAGTATGAAACAGTGATTCAAAGTGCAAGTATTACATTTGGGTTTTAACCACCCGAGAATTCATAGAAACCATGGCAACCCTGACATGACTTATTCACTCTCACATTTACTCACACACTCATCTCTGTCAAGTATGTGTGTGTACTTAGGTGCATGTTCTCTTGTATGTGCCTGCGTGTGAGTGTGATCCTTAATGCTCACACGCGTGTGAGGGGGAGGGGAGAGGGTGTTTTAGGTTACAGCGTACAATCTAGTAAGCTCATTGTGGTCCCAAACTTCCCCTTGACCGCTTGCCTTGTCAACAGCTACTATTATATGGCTCTCTCTCTCAGGCTCCTTCAAGTCTGTTCCTCCTCAGACCCTTCGTCTTCAGTAGACTGATGTGGCTGTGCCCGAACAGGCTAACCATCACACTGTGCGGGCATGACAAGTTCCTCTTTCACCTCATGTCCATTGATAAATACTCATAAACACTTCACATTGTGAACAGTCTCACAGCATTTCCAGAAAGTGGTTTTGATTGAATAGCGGTAAGTGTGTTTCTTTACATGCTACTAAATAATGGAAAGGGAAGCCTATTGATATGGCCGTGACTGACCCTAATCACTCAATTATAATCCACGCTGGATCAAATATTCACTAGCTCCTGAGGAGTCTGTCGGCTCCGTGAAGACCTTATCACCTGAAACCGGAAATCGATATCCACACCTCATCTGATAAGCTAATATGTAGGGGGAAAATGAACTTGTTTAAAGCATGTTAAGATCTGCAAAGCGGACATAAACTTGAAAGCTATTATTAGTAGTGAAATACTGTTCAATACAATTTTTATGGACACATGATTATTAAAATGAAATTGTTGAACCAATCTTATCGTTGGGTCTTAACAATGTGTTTTTTTTGGGGGGGTTCTCTGTCACAGCGATTAAGGGAGGGGTGATTGATGCACCATACGTTATTTTCTTTGCAAATACATGTTACCACTCGGACATCAGAATCAATGCACGGCCATATCTTGTTTTTCTGTTGAAAGAACATCTGAATTAGCAGACAGCTTTGTTGCTGGTCAGACAAGGACTTGCGTTTGACTAGTGAGGCTGCAAGGTGCAGTGTGCAGGGGGGCAGGGAGACGATGGACAATACTGCTGTGGTCATGCCAGGAAAAGCGCTCTCTCTCTTCTCCACTCTTATCTCTCTCTATCTCTCACTCAATCCTCTCTCTTCTCCCCTCTTATCTTTCTCAATCTCTCACTCCATCCTCTCGTTTCTCTCCTCTTTCTCTCTGGTTCTCACAGCTTACCCAAACCACATCAAGAGGTTAGGATAGTCCGCTACCTTAAAAGGAGGTCTTCAGATGAAGACGAGCATGCATCCACTTGGAGATAAACGTCCTTTTTCTGGCTTTATCTAATCTGTGAAATCTACCAAAGAAAAAAAATATTGCAGCTATTTGCCGTCTAATGAGTGGAGGCGTGTGAGCAGCGATAGATATTATCAGTGGAACATTTAGTATTGTGGTGTTACACAGCGATGAGAAAACAACCTGAAACTCAGTGTGTTGTTTTGCAGTTTTGACCAGGCATGAAACAGTGAAGCGGTTGAGACGGTTCCTCTGCGCTGCAGTGTGCTGTGCCTTTCAGGATGACCTGTCCAAAAACATTGACAGTTACAACTGACAATAAAATGAAATAAAAATACAAATTGAAACTTCGTCCCTGTGTGTGTGCACACACCTTTTTGCATTAGAGGAACGGTCTGTGTCTTATCACTAGTCCCTGTCTATGATAATGTCTGGCTGTAAACAGGAAGCTTGTGACACCAGCAGCCCAGATGGGCGATCAGAGGTCCACAGTGGCACAGTGAGGTGAGGGTGGGGTGGGTCATCAGCTTCATATGTGCTTCTCCCCCACCCCCCCACCCCCCCACACACACACACAAACACACACACACTTCCATCTGCACAACAACATTATCAACCCACAAACCCTGCAGAGCTGTGATCTCTACTGAGAGCTGTGGAAAACAGCACCTCTCACTTTCACACAAACTCCACTCAACTTTGTGTGGTGTCTTTTTTGTTTAGTTAGAAGCGCTGAATTCTAGTAGCTTGCTTTCACTTTTTGGGGGCAAAGAAGTTTAAAAGCACCAATGCAGCAGTTTGTGTCTTAACATGGGTGCCAGTCTCATTGGTGGGACGGATTGAAGTGTGGGTCAGTCTCATTACCATTCATTAGTGCCATCTAGTGCCCACTTCTCCGATGCTGGGCTGTACCCAAGCCGGCTCAGAAACATGGAGTCATTGAGAGGACTAACGTTCGTTTAAACTGAAGATTAGAGGCTATGATGTACTTGTTGGAGCGTACCTTTAGACAACTGATCGTTTGTTGTACTACTGAGAGACACATATAGAAACTGTCTAGACCACACACCAGACTGGAAACATTACCAGTGCCAGAGACTGAAACCATGGTGAAAAGGGGTTGACTGGGTATGAACACTGAACACTGAACACAAGGAAGAAAAACATTGCAAACATGACTCAAACAAACACCACAAAGACAATATATACCCCCCCCCCCCCCCCCCCCAAAAAAAAAAAAAACGACTTGATGGTAAGTAGCAATCTGTAACAGGCAGTTTGACTGGCCACACCATGTTCTGGTTTAAGTATTGCTAGGTTTTATGGTGTGTGGGTGCAGGTGCCAGGACTAATTGTTATATTGGTAACAGGTGTTGTGCGTCAGTGCCCGGAGAAGGGGAGGTGAAGGTCACGTGACGTCTTCATGAATCTTTGCTGCAGTAGCAGTGTAGTAGAATTCTAGACGTGTAGCACGATAACCATCTTCTGTGTGAGTGGGTTCAGTATCTCAGCGAAGGTGTTGTCCACCAGCCAGCTACAGTCTGATAAGGAGTTCTAGAGACTTCTCTGGTTGATCTGAGCTTGTGATTCAGGTTGACAAGATAAGTGGGAAAGGTTTGTACTCAAAATTCCCCACAAGATCTACAGCATGGCACACAAACTGTACCACTGCTTGTTCAAGTTTGTTTTGAGATGAGAAACATATTTTTTGGGGGGGGGAAGTTCAATTTGACATTTGGGGTCACCACTGCCAGTGCTCACAGTACCCATTGGTGGGTGATGTGTGCCAACAGTCATTATTTCAGTAAGTGTGTCTGTGTGTCATCTGCTTCATGTCATCTGATTATTTTGATCTTCATTCTGTGACCCATTGTCTCATAGTTCTCTGTATTTTCAGTTCAAAGAAATGTTACATAGGCTTTTCCCTATTCCAAGAGCAAAAGTATGCATTCACATATAAAAAAAAAATGGAAAAAAAACGAAATCACGAACAGCACTTTCAAAGTGCAAAAAAAAAAAAGACCTACGAGTCATTCTGAGCCGTCAGCCTCCTTCCTGTCGCTGAGATGGTTTCTTCATTCATGTGGTGGGAGCAAGAAAGTAGAGCAAAGCAGGCCAGCCTGCAGGGCTGTGTCCTGTATTACAACAGTAGGCACTGTAGGCCGTGTCCTTTTTATCGAAAGAAAGAGTTGTGTATGTGAGTCCCACACCTTCTACATGTGGCTGTGTTGTCTCATGGGTAGGAGATGCAACGGTCTCTCTGCTTTTCCACACAAGTGGTGGAGTCAGCAGGGTGGAATGGAGCAATGGAGTCTCTCTCTCTCTCTTTATTTCTCCTTCTCCCTCCCTCTCTCTCCCAGAGGAGCAGCCATGGCGATGGTGATTATGTCACCACTTAGTGAACTAACTGACACTGATGGGTTTGAAATGCACTCGCCGTCCCCATGGGCCCAACCTCCCCCACCCCACCACTCCCCCCCCCCGTCCCCATGCCCCCCCACCCCCACCGTCTGTCTGTCTGTCTGTCAGGCCCCTCTGTGCAGCGTGTCAGGTTACCCCCGAGTGACGGCAAGGCCAAGTTCAACAGCAGACCCCGCCAGCAGCCCTCTGAAGAGCCTGTTTGAAGGGAGGGAGGGGGGAAGGAGCTCTCCTGCCCTCAACAGCCCCCCCCCCCCCCCGACTCTGCTACCCCTGCTCCTTCCTCCAGCCTCTCAGCTTCTCACTCACCCCCTGCTTTTGCCCTCTCTCTCTCTCTCTCTCTCTCTCTCTCTCTCTCTCTCTCTCTCTCTCTCTCTCTCTCTCTCTCTCTCTCTCTCTCTCTCTCTCTCTCTCTCTCTCTCTCTCTCTCTCTCTCTCTCTCTCTCTCTCTCTCTCTCTCTCTCTCTCTCTCCTGCCCTTCTCTGCCGTCTCACTGTCACCTACTGCTTCTCTTCCCTCTTTTTTCTCCCGTCTTTCTTCTCTCCTTTCTCTCCTCTCTTCTCGGCTCCTAGAAAGAGTGAGAAAGAGAGAGTGAGAGAGAAGGCCCTTAATCACAACCTCCTCAGAGGTGAAAGGGAATGTGGATCAGCTTTCTACTTTAGCCTTTTTCAAAGGTCTTAGTCACTTTTTCCTTCTCCAACACTTTCCCCCCTCTGTCTCTCTTTCTTTCTCCCTTTCTTTCACATAGAGTATTTTACAAATCTATTAAACATTGACTATTGGAACTAGATTTGTAAAGTTTATGTAGTCAATTTGACTATTAGAACATAATTTTTACATAACCAGAAAGTTAGAATTCCCCCTTTAAGTTTCTTGATTAATGCAACAAAATTGTATGTTTTATTTTTTAAACATAATCAGTTAAACCAAGTCCTGTAAATAAGCTGTTAAATGATGAACTGGAGACAGGAAGTGGAACTCTGCTGACTTCCCAGCTGAGGAGCCAGACCACATGGACCCTGCTCTCATGTTATTGTCAACTTCCATTAAGTCATTAGAAATTGTCATATGTGACAGGGCAATTATGATATCACCACACCACACCCTCCCCCCCACACACACACAGACACACACACACTCTCATTTTCCTTAGCTCTGTCCCATGGAGCAGAGATGGAGAAAGAGAGAGAGAGAGACATATGTGTTTAGTCTATTAAAAGAGACAGCCGGCATGCTTTAGGGAGGTGACCCCTGGACTGGATGACAGCTTCAGTTACACTAACACATGAGCTCGGGCCACAACCCTCCTTCTCTCTCCTATCCTCACCCCTGCCCCTCCCTGTCTCCTCCACCCCTCCCCTGCCCCTCCCCTCCCCGTCTCCTCACCTCACCCCCGCCCAGATACCAGGTTGCACCACACCACAGGGGACTACCCCTCCAGCCCCTTGAAAGCTGTCAGTTGGAGTCCCCCTCTCCCACTCTCGTCGGGGCCCTTTTCTCACACCACCCCCCAGCCCCCTGCATCCTGGAGGGACTGGAGAGAGGGGTGAGAGTGAGTGTTGCCATTTTCTACTTTAAAGGTACATTGAAAATTAAACTACTGGTTAGTAAGATATGTAGATACCAGCCCCCCCTCTCTCGCTCTCTCTCTCTCTCTCTCTCTCTCTCTCTCTCTCTCTCTCTCTCTCTCTCTCTCTCTCTCTCTCTCTCTCTCTCTCTCTCTCTCTTTCTCTCTTTCTCTCTCTCTCTCACACACACACAAACACACACAAACACACACACGGTCATCCCCTCTCCATTTCTGATTTAATTAAGTTTAGGAAATGATAGAATAACTCCCTCCACCTGTGTTAGTTCACACTGAAGTAATGTGCTCATTGGCTCACAACCCCCATTCTGTTGATAACTGTGTTCACACTATGGGTGACCTCTCCCTTCTCAGAGAGGAGTACAGACACTGGAGAGGTGATCGTGTGTACTTCAGAAGTGTATGTCTGTGTGTGTGTAGGAGTGGAATGGGAATTTGGTGAAGAGTGTGTGTGTGTATGTGGTTGTATCAAGTCAAATGTATCTTTTTAATGAGTTATTAAGTGTTCACAGTATATTTCCTTTTCGTACCGTTTTGTTACCAATGACTTACTTTCCCCGAGACATATCTCTTGTTGATTCTTCTTATGGCATTCTATATCATTGGCCCTTGACAACAGTTTATATGCTTCAAGCCTGGAGGTTAACTTCCCACTGAGTCGGCGCTTACGAAAGAGGGAGAGAGAAAAGGGAGGAGGGAGAGAGAGAGGGGGAGAGAGAGGGAGAGAGAGATGACAGCGGTGGGAGTGACTGGGTGGTTGTCTTGCCATGCAGCGCCACGATCTTGAGTGAGTGGGGCTCTGGGGGCTTAGCGTTTCCGTGGTGATGGGGCCTGCGTTTTGACTGCGGAGAGGAGAGACCAATTAGGCCGTTAACCTGAGTGCTGACGGGTGGATTACTCCCTTGGCTCGCCCGCCCCTTTAAAAAACAGGCAGTAATAACAATAAGGCTGGTAATAACTCAGGTCTTAAAGGGGCGGCCCGGGCCGCGGAAAGGACTTGAAGTTTTACCCCATGACGAGGGGCTTTGCTGCACCTCTATCTGACAGATGTTGTTTCACACACCAGGTTGGGTTGAGAGTTTGACGCTCTGGCCAGTAATGTCCTTCCCAGCTGTTGGGGAGGCCGCAGTGTGATGTTTGAAGACGCCGCGCTCCATTGTCCCTGTAACCCTGGCCCCTGTCTGAGAGCAGGACTGGGCCCACTGACGCCATTGTTTGTTCATGTAGGGAAGTGTTGCATTTTCCATCAGCAAAAGCAAACAGTTTTACGGCCCAGCCAGAGGAGAATCCCAGATGGAGCAGGTCTCGGAGCTCCTGAGGGACCGGGGTGGGCCCGGGTGTGTGGGTGGGTGGGGGGCGGGGAGAGAGAGACGTAGTGGGGGGATGGGGGAGGTCCACCCCTGGACGTCTCCCTTCTCTCTCTGGGGGTTTACAGTTACAGGTCGTGGGTCGGGGGTCATGACGGCGCTGACAATGATGCAGGTGCACCATTCAGATCCACTCACCTGCAGCGTGTGGATGTCCGCCCTGTCACTCAATTAAGGGACGGACACGCACATACACACATGCAAACACAAACACACACACACCACACACTGACACATGCAATCAACCCTCCCTAAGACACACATACACACACTTGCGGTGGTGACCATTCCTTGGACCCCTTGTAGTTGGGGTATTCTCTTACTGGGCTGTGTGTGGAGGCGGGGAACTCGAGCAGTACAGTGGGCACAGACACAAAGGGCCTGTGGCCCCAGGGTTTGGGCTCAGGAAGCCCCAGGCCTGGCCCCTGAACCCTGGGGTTCCTGGGGCAGGCTGCTCTGGGTACCAGGTGCTCCAACAGGCCCTGCTTTGTGGACCTGTACCAGGGACTGTGTGTGTGTGTGCGATGTGATTGTCATTGCAACTGGTTCAATGGTAGTTAGGAGGTTTGACCGATTATCAGGCACCAAGCCCCTCCTGGGTCATTCCCACAGTCCTGCTTATCCAATCAAGTCTCCCACAGCCCATGTCCTCTCTGCCCAGGGTTTGTGTGGGCATTGTTGAGGTAACACGAGTGTGTTTGTCACAAAGCCCACTCTATGTTTGAGCAGATGAGCGTAGAGAGACACGAAGAGAGAACAGAGATAGTATAGACAGACCGACAGGGTCACCTATCTTACAGACAGCTGCATCAGCAGCACTACCACAAACTATGTTCCTCCTTCCTCTCCCATACACACCCACCACATGCTCACTCACCGTGGATCATTCAATTAAAGAGAACCCATTCACCATGCTCCATGTTCAAGTCAATTTAAAAAGGATAAATAAAAGCAAGCTATGTTACATAGCAGACAGTTCAGATATTGACTTCCTTGGGTGACTTACGGTCTCAGAAATGACTCAGCACCAGGAAACTCTGGAGGGAGGTTTGCTCTCTGCTGCTCTTCGTGCAGACTCTCCAAACTCCCATATATTTAAAATAAATGATATCTGCGATATTTATAAAGGCCGACTTCCTTCTCTCCGGCTCCAGGAAAACATACATCACATCTGGAGTCTGTGTCCAGAACCCACACCATCCGTCTGGCCGTCTGGGTCGAGCTGGACCGACGCCCTGGGTCACAGGTCGAAAAGGCAACAGCACCACCCACCCTCCCCCTTGCCTTCCATCGCTCTTCTTTCCTGCTCCACTCCCTTGCTTTCTCTTTCCGCTTCCATCACAACCGGTCTAGTCTAGAACTTAAAGAGGCTGAGATGTTGTTTCAGTCTGAGCAGATTTTTTAGGGGGCACAGTGTTGGGTGTCACATTAAATGAGAGACCTGAGAAGTCTGAAATAAGGTTCGTTTTTCTCATAGTAATCTCCTATTTGAATATTGTTCTTAGGTAAGTCGTTCAATAAGTTAGTCCTTAGTTAAGTAGTTAGACAAGAAATCTAACCCTGAGATCCGGGAATGTGATTTGCTCTCTCTCTCTCTCTCTCTCTCTCTCTCTCTCTCTCTCTCTCTCTCTCTCTCTCTCTCTCTCTCTCTCTCTCTCCCTCTCTCTCCCTCTCTCTGTCCTTAAGAAGCCATCAAGCTGAACTCCTCCTGCGATGAGGGGCTCCTCAGCTCACACCTGGGCTAGCGTGTCATATCGCTGCTAATCGTATTAGCCTAATCATCCCCAGATCAGCTCATCCACTCTGACCGCCCCACCACCTCATGACCTGACCAGGGAACCCTAACACGAGATCAGGGCCTGAACTTATCTCCAATGGAACCCCCGGTCACACCCAAGACAGACACAAACACACATATACTCATATCCACATATACTGAGGGGGATGGACGGATGTGACTTTCGTGGTGCATGAGACAACTGACACGAAACTGAGATTAAATGTTTCTGTTGACCCTCATAACATTATATTATCTTTACTTGAGACATGATTCAGACAAACATCTTTTGTAGGGAGATGAACTACCTGCCTGCCTGCCTGCCTGCCTGCCTGCCTGCCTGCCTGCCTGCCTGCCTGCCTGCCTGCCTGCCTGCCTGCCTGCCTGCTTGTCTCAACCCAGCCCCCTCCCCCCCACCCCCCCCAAACCCTCCTCCCCCCACCCTCCTCCCCCCAACCCCCTCCCCCCAACCCCCTCCCCCCACCCCACCGCGCCACACTCTGGGCTGTGCGCTCTGCTCTGCTCTCCTCACCTCGCTGCCTTCCTCATTTTCTCTCCCAGAGCTGTGCCAGGCTGCTCCGTTCCTGGCAGGCTGCCCCCAGCAGCACGGCCCTGCTGGATGTGTCCTCCGCAGAAGAGCTTTGCACCGCTCCACAGCCAAGGTGGACTGCTGCTGCCAGCCCCTGAGCTGGAGTGGGAAGGGAACAAGGCTCTCTCTCTCCCTCTGTCTGTCTCTCTCTCTCTCTCTCTCTCTCTCTCTCTCTCTCTCTCTCTCTCTCTCTCTCTCTCTCTCTCTCCCCCCATTTCAAGCTTTTGCCATCTTCCTCTCACTCATGTTTAATCTTCCCTCTCTGTCTCTCTGTATCTCTTTTGCATCTTTTCACGTTTGGCATCTCTCTCTATACCCATCTCTTTCTCTAAATCCTGTGATGGGCTGTGCAAGTCGGGCCTATTTTTCTTCTGTGGGTTCTGAGGCCAGCTTAGCCTCAGGGTGTGTGAGGCCAGCCCTGTCTGTGGCTTTCTGAGGCCAGTCTCACTCAAGTCCCAACCTTTGGAGCTGTCAGGTGATTTCAGCTGTCCGTGCCACAGCTCTGTGAGGACTCGGAGGGGTCACGCCAAGCAAAACACTGCGCACGCTGCCGCACCTAGCCCAGCCTGCAGCAACGCTGTTCAGATGCTGTTCTCCCTACCTCTCCCTCCCCCTCCTGTGTTCCAGGGTTGATGTGGCGGGTCAGGGAGAGGTTAGTCAAATACAGTGGGCTTAGCCTCTCCACACTGTCCATTAACTATGAAAACATGTGCGGCTTGAGCTCCAGCGGACAGCGCCCTACTCTGGTAGCCATTGTGTCTCTCACGGCACAGCACAGACGCTATAGAGCAGTTGACACCCGTTTATTGTGTGTTTTTCATTGGGGGAGGGGGGGATAGTTAGCTGTGCTGTGTTGAGAAATCATTCTTATATGATTGGTCTGAACACAAAGATCCCAAACAAGTCTAACGAATGTTATTATTTGTTTCACCTCTAATTCTAAAAATGACGGTGTGCCCCCTTTGGTGATATATCTCTCTGTCCTCCCTTCAAACTTGTTCTGACTGACCCCTGCCCCCCCCCCCCCTCCCCTTTGTGTGGACAGACATGCCGTGCTCCCCAGGCTGTCCCCACTTCCGATCTCTCTAATGTTTTTCAGTCATAATAAATCTGGCCCTGACTTTCTAATGCAAACAGAGCTGAGGGGACTGACTCCTCCAATAACACTTTGTCAGTTCCAATCAGGCCTGAAATATGACTCAACTGTCTGTGCCTCTCCCACCTCCCGGCCCTCCCCCACTTCCTCTCCCTCTATCCCTCTATCCCCCTTTTCTATGCCTGCCTCCATGCCGCCCTGTTCATTTTCTCTTTGTCTGTCTCACACTCTTCCTAGCTTTATTCACAGAGACGCACAACCCCCCCCCCCCCCCCCCCCCCCATTCTACTCTTCTAAATTGATCCATAATAATCACTTTGGAAACAGAATTAAGTTTTAAAAAAAAGTACTACGAGTCATGAAATCGAAGAATCATTTGGACGTGGATGTGGCTGTTCGGCTTAGCATCTTTCTTCCAGTGACCAGCGTTCCAATTGCGCTTCTATTTCAGCATGGCTTGAATTTGTTTTGGCTTCATTCCTGTTTGTTGTGCTTTCTCTGGTGGGTTTGCCCGTGGCCACGTTCATCAGAACCACCACACCCCCCACTCTGAGACCCTAGCGAAACCTCAGTAGCCGTGTTCACTCCACCGCAGTACGAGCCTGTTCTCTTCACGGCTGATTAGCGTGGTTGAGAACCAGGAAGAGCACCTCAAAGAGAGAACGGCCCTGACTTCAAAGCAAAGCCAAACCGGGCTCCCTGTCCCTGTGTGTGCATTTCCCCCATAAAACTTAATACAACATGGCCTGAACTACCCTTGAACACCCACATACACACACACACAGTAAAGTTTAAAGAGCTCTCGGGTCTGATCTGCATTATTTGTGAATGATTGTCTTGGAGCGATGGGGTGAAACGTTCTTTCCTTTCTTGTCAGACCTCATGCTGCTTGTTTACCAAGATGTGGCTGTGTTGTCGTGGAGACACTCCGCTTGATTTGTCAGTGAAGTGAACATCACCTTCAAGCAGGTCTGCCTCCCAAGTCTTCTACATTCCCACTCTGGGAAGGTTTTCAAAGAAGTGAGCAAGGCAGTGTTTGCTGATTTGCAACCATGAGAACCTAGACAGGGACTTGTCATCAATAGCGTCCACTACATGTATGTAAAACATGAGAGGATTGAGTTTGACACCTGCAGGGAGGTCCTGAGAGGGTGTGAAGTGTGTTAAAGAGGGGATGATGATGGATTGAGCTTTGAAAGATCAAGCTGGAGATCTAATGGGTCACACTAGCAGGCTTTTACATGTCCATGTACCAATCACAGTATTTGTCTGTACACACCATAACACACACTTCCTCCATTTGTCCCTTGCTGGTCTCTCTCTCTCTCTCTATTCCTTTTCTTTACCATGGATGAAGGTGTAGTGCGGAAATGAGAGGTCAGCTCACATTTCCTAAAAGACTTAAAAATGTGAACCTTTGTGTGAGTTAGTGTGTGTGTGTGTGTGTGTGTGTGTGCGAGTGAGTGTGTGTGTGAGCATATGCGTGTGTGAGTGCATGCGTGTGTGAGAGTGGGAGCGTGTGTGTGTGTGGCAGCACAGTATGAATGTGGAATAGCCCCCGAGGCAGTCCTAATGACAGCACTTCACTCCAGCCTCTAATAGAAAAGCAAGGGAGCGAGGGAGAAAGTAAAAAGAGGGGAGAGGGAGAAAGAGAGGGAGAGAGATATGGAGTTTGACACCTCCACTCAGCAGATGAAAGCCCCCATAATGCACCATTCATGGCAGCATTAGAGTAAATACAGAGTAATGACTCTGGTAAATGTGGCCTTGCGTGGGTTTGAACTGTCTCTCTCTCCCGCTGCAGGCCTCTATCCAAACATAACTTCTGTTACTTACAATTCTCACTCAAAGTCCAAGGATCGTTTCTAAATGTCCAGGTCAGCCATGTAATATATCCATTACTGCTAAGTTCTAGGGAAAAAAAATGGAAGTTGGGTTTGAGTGATTTATGGTGAAATGGGGGGGTGTTTATAGTAGTACTGATGTTAAGGAAGCTTTTACAGTGTGTCTCAATGGGAGGTTGTGTCAATGCACAGATATCTCAGGGTTTTATTTTTCCATCAGGATTCAAAGGCTATTTATATTTCAGGGACCTTCATAATGTAGAATAATATGACTCTTTAAGGCAAACCACAAGAACCCTCCCTCACAACACCGATGACCTCCCTACCGAGTCTTTCATTCAGCTGGCTTCCCATACAAGCCCTCAACCAACCCACAACCCAGCTCATTCAAACCCAGACAATCACAGAGAAGCAGATACAAAGATACGCGGTCTGTTTCCTTGTTCCTCTGACCCGGCCCTCCTCAGCCAGTTAGGAAGCTGTTTGTGTAACCTCCGACCCCTCTAATGCATTAATTGGCTGGAAGTCTGCTCAGGTCCATTTAAGGTGATGGAGGGCGGTGGTAATTGTTCAATGACCCACACTTCCTTTTCACCTTCCCACCCTGGTGTACTCCCTCCTCTCCTACGCTCTGTCCCACAGAGAAAGTGTTCCTGTGGGATGTGAACTGCTAGCCTACTGGGAGAGTGGCACCAGAACCACAGAGTTCATGTGACCTCTCCCCGACCCTCAGGCTGTGTTCTCCCCCTCTCTCCTACCCGGCTGGCACTCCGCTACTGCACCCACTCCACGCAGACCCAACAACCGTACCGCCTTGACCACCAAATCCCACCATCGGTCTAAACATTCGCAGCGTGTGTTGAGATCATGCATACGCCTTAATCCATAAACAGTATGATTGGAAACAGGATTGTAACCTTTCTTTTTCTAATAGGTTACATGCCTGCCGTGCTGACACACGAACCTCCATGTGGACGAGGCTCCGTCTGGTTCTCAGTCAGAGCAGCAGGGCTGTTGGTTGTTTGTGTTCGGTCAGTGCATGTATACACATCCAGCTAAATACCGATGATAATGTTTAGGTGTGTTTACGGGGAGGTTAAAAAACATCTGTCAATAATGATTATCGTTATGGGGCGCCGGAGTACCTGTCGATCAATTGACTCCAACCACCCAAACACCCCAACCCTGTACCCCCCCCAGCATCAGACATAGCAATAACAAACCTCCAGCCCTACCAGAAGCCCCTCCCTCCGCCAGCGAGAATGGACTCACCGCTGCAAGTTGATGAAGGCTTTATTTTGCTTGGTGAAGACCGGACAAGTGGTAACAGAGCCTATCCCAAGCAAGAGATAAATCAACGATGCATTTTGAAGTCAAGCAAATTAATAATACGGTCAAAAAGGTGTGGTGTCTGAATTGCATAGACTCATGCACTTACACATTGACACAGTGACAAGCTAAATCACATTAGCCCCCCTCCCCCCCCCCCCCCACACACACACACAAATGCACACAGACACACACACTCCATCTTGCTGTGAGCCCTGGCTGAGGGAGGGGTCCCCTGTGCGTTACTCTTCAGGACAGGCCCCATGAGGCCCAAAACGCATTAGGACATTAATGTCCACTCTGGGATCCCCCCCCAAATCCCATGGTTAACCAGTAACTGTGTGCGTGCATATGTGTGTGTGTGTGTGTGTAACAATCCCCACTGGGTATAGAGAGAAGGAGTCCGGTCAAGTCAGAGGTTGACCGCCAGGGTCAGTAATTGATAGCCCCCCCCAAAAAAAACTACTTTAGACCCCCCCAACCCCCTCCCTTCTGTTTGCTAAAGAAAACACTCTTTACATATTTATCATTAACACACTTTTATTCTTGTTTTACTTCAGAACTGTGTTATGAAACCATTTCTGCCTGAGACACATTAATCCTTCATGTGTTTCCCAGTGCAACTACATTAGAGGGGGGGGGGGCAATTATACAAAACAAGGAAAAATAAGATTTTGCAACAGGAAGTTTGTGTTTAGATCCAACCATTAGATTGGATTTTACAACATTAACATGGCAACACACAAAAGGGAGGGTCTATTTAATTGCTGCAAAGAAAATGTTTGATTAATAAATGTTGTTTTTGGCCTCTACTTGGATTCATTGGTCGGTTTATTGTTGCTAGCGATGATTGGGGAGAAACGAAAATGTATTTTTTGGGGGGAAAAAACAGTACATTGAGGTATGGTCCTAAACAGAGGGTGGTTGGCATCTCTAAGTGTTCAAGGTCACAGTTTTAAACTCAGTTGTCTAAGACCATGTGATCAACACAGGAGAAAGGCAAGGGTCTGAGATCAGTGATTATTTTAATTCCAGGATGATAAACACAAATGCAATCTTCAAGTTCTGAATGTAAGAATCTTTTCCAGAATTGTATGTCAATCTTACGTACAAGTAAAAGTCATTCCCCATCTGTGTACCAATGCCTTTGTGTGACTCTCTGTGACCCCCTGTGCTCCTGGGGACTCCTGTAGTCCTGGGGCGCTTGTGGGCCCTGTGTGGTGTACACACAAACACATCTGCTGTATACCTGGCAGGGTTCTGGCTTAGCCCACGTCTTTGATCCCACCTCATTGACCAAGGCTTTTTCACAGCATCCTTTAATCTGCACCTTAACTCTGTTAATAGGTAACCCCGGCCCCTACCTAACACACACAAAAAAAAAACACACACTCAAACACACCTGAAAATAAACACTCAAACAAGCACAACTGAAAACACACACACAAATGCATATACTTGGAAGTATCCTCACACAGGTTGTTTTTTTTTTTTTTACAAAATCAGTAAGAAGTCAAACATGCTCCCAAGTTGAACACTACTTGCCAAAACCGCGGTAGTGGTGAGGAAGGAGTGCGTTGCCAGAGTCATTGTTTGGAACATCAACAATGGGGTGAGGTTGAGTGCAATTCAGCTCACGGGCTACACTTGAGGCCATGCCCAGGTTCTAGCCATTTCTCAACCTGCAGAGATAAGCTGTATCCACTGCATGGCTTCTCCAAGTAGATGAACCAACACAACAGTGAGAAGGTGCCGGAGGTCTGAACAGCTCTTATAAGGATGGTCTCACCAAACGAACTGCACTGTGTGTGCGTGTGCAAGTGTGTGCGTGTGTGTGTGTGTGCGTGTGTGTGTGTGTGTTGGTCCACATTCCTCTGTCTGTGTACTCAAATGTCGAGGGGCCAAGTGAGAGGATTCATGGTTTGACTTGTTCATATAGAAATTACAAATTTAAATGTACACATTCACATTCAATATCTTCACTTACATGTGTAATTTAATACAAAAACTACAGACGGAAATGAAATGTACATATTTGCGAAGTGTCCGGTGAATTCGGAATTCAGAAATCCACCCACTAAAAAGCCAGTGTCCCCAATATTTAAATGTGACAGTGTATAAAATTATGTTTTTGTGTTTTGTGAGTGTGGGTGTCCTTCTTTGTGCGTACGTATGGAAACATGCCTGTGCGGATGTGTGCGTGAGCGAATGTGTGTGAGCGTGCATATGTGTGTAAGTTACCATTAACATTTCCTTTGCGGTGGATTCGTATGCTAATCAGCTTGCTTCCTGCTGGCATTGATCAGGTTGTGATAACCACCATAGCTCACATGGTGTGTCTTCAGATAAAGAGATAAACAGGAGAACTGAGTGAGGGTGAGAGAGAGAGATTGAGATGGAGATGGAGATAAATAGGGAGAGGAGATTGACCAAAATGTATTTTTCCCACCATGAATGTTTAAATGAGTATTCTATGTATTGACTGGCCAGACACTAGATTGCAGACACCTGTGAATTCAAATCTCCCCTGTAAGACTCGATGTGAGTGTGAGTTCCTATCGTTATAATCCAAACAATTATCATGATATCACATGAAAGCAAACAGATGTTCCCTCAGTTGGGAATAAATTGAAAACCTGACGGCATTAAGTCTTATCTAATGCAAGTTTCTGCAACCCAGCAACCCTTTAGTGTGTGTGTGTGTGTGTGTTTGCGTGATTCCATTTCCATGGAACTGTAACATGCTACAGTATCCACTCCAGCATAACAACACAAAGTGTGTGTACTTAACATGCAGTGTGGGCCCTCCACCTGGCTATATCAGTGAAGGCTAACATTGCATTGTCACCCATTCAAAACCACGTAGACTAAGTACATAGTCTACTTTAATCTATATTCATGGAGAATGGCACGGTTTTATTGAACAAGCTCACACATCCTGTGAGTACAGTCATAGTACAGTGTTGTGGGCCTGAGGAGACAACGCTGGACGAACATACCGTGCCGGCCTGCGTTCGACCCCAATGCACTGTGTATGCATGTGTTGGGTTAGATAGCTTGTTCAAAAGACGACATTTCAGTTGGAACAAAAACCTCCAAATACTTTCTCCTGCTGTGTGTAGTTTTGCATGACTGAAATTTTGCAACAATACTGCCAAGGGCAGGTTGAGCACATTTGCAGCCTGGCTGAGGTCATTACACTGGCCTTCTATGATCACTTTGATTCTCACGAATCACTAATATGCTGTATACAGAAAACTATGTTTTTAAATTAAATGATAGATCCATCATTAATCCAACTCATACAATCCGACCCTTTCTTTCTCAAGTGCAGATAAGGATTTCATTTTTATGCAATGCCTTTTCCAAATTATGAAAGAAAAGGTTGATGTTGGTGACTTGTTTTGGTTTCCCCCCAGAGTGTCAGATAGAGAACGTAAACTTGTTAGAGTTTCTCAGCCAGCGAACAGCATACCTCTGCCCAGAGAGACAGCACAGAGTCTGCCGACAGCTATCTCTCATATTGTATCACAACACCCTCCTCACTGGAGACTCTATTTGTGTAGTAAACATCTGAAAAGGTTCCCTTGCCTTCCTCTCTCACTGTGTCTTTCTCTCTCTCTCTCTCTCTCTCTCTCTCTCTCTCTCTCTCTCTCTCTCTCTCTCTCTCTCTCTCTCTCTCCTCTCTTTTTTAGCTTTCATACTTCTTATTTTTAAACTGCTTGACTCCTAATATACAGATATCACAGTTGGGGCTCCCGTGCATTTTTGAAAAATGAGCACATTACTTCCTGCATGTCCCGTCCTTATTTTTATGTCACAATAAATATTTCCATTTATATGCAAATGATTATCTACTGACCAAGAATGGATAAAAACTCGTCTTGTTGTCATGTGGGTGCGCGATGCGCGGGGCTGTGAATGTGGACGGCAGGAGCGAGGCCCTGCACGGTGAGAGGAGACGACAGGGGAGGAGACGCCTCGCTGTTAAAGAGTAAATAATCTCCCATTGCTTTCCATACTTCACACCCGTGCCTTGAAAGGGACTGTATTAACTTATAAGTTATAAGTAGTTAGAAGTTACTTACTTTAAACTGGGGGGAGAAGAAAGCAAGCTGACGCTCTGCTTAGCTGAGTTCCCCCCAAATTGCTGACATAATTACAAGAATGTAATTTTTTATGACTCACAGAAAATCTTGGCATTTTCACTGAAGCAGATAATTAGACTTGGAATAAAGCAGGGGCGGAATAATTAATACATCAAAACTAGATGAACTTTTTCTAATTATTTTTATTTAATCTCCATTCTAATTATTGTTCTAGTCGGCTGAGCGAGATTGCCTCCCTCATTCAGTGTGTGAAATGCACCCGTAGCGCTCAATCCTCAACCAGTGAAATATCAACTAAGCGTGGAGACAGGAAATCACAGAGCCCTCGCCACTCTCTTCCCCCACTCTCCTCCTCTCTGATTGAACTGTAATTTAAATTTTCCCATTGCCAACAAACAATTTACATACACCTGACACCATTTATTTATTTATTCTCTCCCAGACACTCTATCCAAATATATGGCAATCAATATTTCCCCAGGTTTAAATGAGTTTGGTAATGAGACTAATATGGTTTGGATAGAGGTTTTGTTTTTACCTGCATATCTCCACTCTATAAGAGAAATGTTTGCTTAAAATAACCAGAAGAAAAATGGAGTGTGTCTGTTGAAAGTTTTGCTGACCACAGTCAAAATCTTCCTACTTATCTCTTGTGTCACTCTACCAGGAACCTGCCTCCTAAAAAGAACATCTCATCTGATAAGCTCCCTGTTTAGTGCTGAAATAAACATAATTAACACCCTCACATTTCACACACACACACACACAAACATACATGCATATGCTGTTACTTTGAGTCTATACTTATACAACAAAACATCTCAACATATGTACATGTTTCATCCATACTCTCATACCAAAGTACTCATTTGACTTCATATTGTCATTGAGTTACTCAGTATTCAACCTCAAGCATGAGTTTGAAATTAGTAACGTGTCTCTGTGTCTGTGGTTCTGCTTCCCAAGAGAACATAGCACAGTGCGTAGTTATCTGACAAAGTTTAACAATGCTCTACTTTGTGCATGTTTTATGTAACATTTCAATCTAAAACGTAGCTCATACTGTTAGTGGCATGTTGTTGAAAGTACTCGAGTAAAAGGTTCTTTTAGTATCGTTAAAGCCTTTGCGTCTGCAGACTGTTTAGTTGGAGGGTGATTTTGATGCTTAGATTGTATTACGTGAGACAGATTATAAACAAATGCAAGTCAGCTAAATAAAAAGCATTTATCAAGAGGCATGAAATGAAATAATTCCTGCTTCCCTCCTCTTTCCACATTTCCTATTACTCTGTGTATTCACTAGATTAAAATTGCCGCTTGATTAATGCACAAAACAAGATCAGATTTAATTAACATCTGTTTTAATTGAGGCCCCACAATTCTTTTTCACACTTTAAGTTCAGATAGAAATGATTCCAAGCAGCTGTAATTAAACAAATATACCGGCGCCTTTCAAGCCCAGCTTGATGTGCATCCAAGACAAATCTCTTCATTCAAGACAAATATATTAATATTATTATTAGTTACCATCGATTAAAATGTCTGAGAATGATTTGGAAATAATTTAATTAAAGAGATAATAATATTGGAATTCAGAACAAAATGAAATATGCTTTTTACCTTATTTGAATTCATTTGATGACTGGGGTGCATTTAATTGAGTTGATTCATATAATACTGATGTGTGAATATCCAGACAAACCTTAATCTAGATTAATATGTTCTGGTGAACGGGAGCTCATATCCAGTTTAATAAAAGCATTATCACTTCACCTTTCAAAGCCTCTTAAAATGCCTTGTTTACACTGAACCTCCTAGATTCCCCCTCAAGCTGATAGTTGCACTGTCTTTTCATAAGAATACGTAATGAGCTCTGTAACCAATATCCAGATAGGCCTTTTGAGCCACTAAGTTATAATTGTATCAGACAGAGTGTTTCTAAACAACCTAACTTGTTTAATGTTGTCATCTCGCTGGTGTGATGGGCCGTTTCCTTTTCCTTGTTGAGAGAGTTGATATTCTGAGTGTGCTGCGGTATCACAACCATGGGAGATATCATTCTGTTATCGCTCTGTTGTATTATTTTCTATGGGCCAATATTTTTGGTGTTATCAATGCAATCTGGAGTATCTAACTGTGTTTATTTGTATTTGTGTGTGTGTGTGTGTGTATTTGTGTGTTTGTGTGTGTGTCTGTGTGTGTCTTGACTCTTGCTTTGTGGCCCTTTATGTTAAACCTGAGAAGGCGGGAAGATGCACGTCTCTGACATGTACGTAGTGCCACCATGTGGTGACGGGTGGAACTTCAGGTGACTGATGGTCCATCTTTCACCAACAACAGAACTGGTCACCGGGGCAAATGTATTGTTCCTGCCCAGCAAGTAGACTTGCTTTCTTCCTGAATGAGAGTGTTTGCGTGTTGGTATGCATGCCTGTGTACGTGTGCTGAGGGAGAGATTTTCAGAGGCAACGACATTCACTGGAATGTGAGGCATCACAGACAGCAGACAAAACATTTCTTATCCCTGTGATGTAAATAACTCCCTCTGAGATCAGAGCAGAGATGGAAAGCTTAGATGGGAGAAGGTCCACACACTGGCTGCCTTGGTCTAAGCCTCTGTTTTCATTGCTTGTGTTGTGTCCATTCTCAGTGTATCCTGAAGTACAGTCTACTCGAAAACACTCATGCACGCATTCAATATTCACCAGAGAAGGAATAACACAGGTATATCATAAGTGTGTGTGTGTGTGGATGTGTTTGATTGTGATTATACGTGTAGGTGTGTGCTTGTGTGTGTGTGTGTGTGTGTGTGTGTGTGTGTGTGTGTGTGTGTGTGTGTGTGTGTGTGTGTGTGTGAAAGACAGAGCGAGCAGGGCAGGTTGTCATAACCTGCTGGCGCCAGGGGGATGAAAGCTTCACGCTCAGTCTGAGATTCCCAGTGCGGGCGCCCTGTGTGGGGTGTTTATGAATCAGCTTGTTCTTCTGATTTTCCCCTCCACTTGCGTCTTTTTAAACAGACAGGGCGGTGCGGAGTCAGGGCGGCGGTCACAAAAAAACTTGCCGTGAACTCCTTACCTGGACGTGACCCATCGTTGTGTTTTTTTTTTTTTTTTTACCTGGTTATCGCCCTGGCAAGAACATTCTCCGCCATGACTAAGGAATGAAAACACAGTCAGGACACAGACACGTCTCTCACCCCCTGTTCCTCAATCCTCTCTCAGCCACTCACCACCCAACAGTATCTCCCGAATGACCCGAAACACATCCCCTTCACTTCACCCCTCTCCCCTCACCTTACCTCTCCCTCTTCTCTCTCTCAGCCCACCATGGACTCCTTGTTCTCAGGGCTTCCACAGTTTCCCCGGCTAAGCTGGAAGTGTCTCACACCTGGGGTGTAGCTGGCTCCCACCCACACACTCATCACCCAGAACATTCAGTCTTCAAGCTGCCCCACTGTTTACATAGAATCACCGTTCAACTGGAACGCTCAACCATTCCAAGCATGTGTTACATTCAAGTGTCAGGCCACTGCGTCCATGTTATTGTTCAGCTGAGTGTGTGCAATGTGTGACTGACACAAATCAAGTGGCCTGCGTAGGTTTGTCAAAAAGCATTCACCTGTTGAAGCATCATTTGGCAGCTTGGAATCAACTGGATTTTTATGTACAATAGTGTTGCAAAGAGGAGACAAGTTGTATTCGGCTTTATTACGTAATTAAACAATTTAAAGATGTCCCCATTTCAATGATCATCCTCACATACACTCCATTTAAGTCCTTCCATACAGCTCAACATCCCCTGACCTCCACATCCTTCATACAGCCACTATTTGTACCTCAGGCCACAAGCTACCGCTTAAATTACCAAGCATGCCTTTGACCTTGGAGGTCACCTATCATTGGAGGACCAAGCCTTTCATGGCCAAATAGAGAGAGAGAGAGAGAGAGAGAGAGAGAGAGAGAGAGAGAGAGAGAGAGAGAGAGAGGGATAGTCTGAGAGAGAATCATAATGTGTGTGAGAGAGGGAGAGGGTCGAGGGTACATGGAAGAACAAGAGAGTGGATTGGTAAGGAGGTGGAGAGAGAAGGGTAGCATGATGAGCGATGGAGGGAGACGCATTCAAAGAGAGATGGAGGGAGACAGAGAGAAAAAGTGTGAGAGAGGGAGAGATAGAGAGAGGGGTTGATGGAGAGAAAAAGAGGGATACAGTAGATAGAGAGAAAGAGAGAGAGAGGATAGAGAGGGATAGATATATAGAGAGAGGGATAGAGAGGGATAGATGGATAGAGAGTGATAGAGAGAGAGACACAGAGAGAGAGACAGAGAGAGGGCCTCAGCCCTGGTCTCTCTTATCTCTCCTGCTTGGTGGAGTTTTAAATTATTCATTCCCAGCTGCTCCCGCCGACTTACACATCTCCATCATACGGCTGCCCGCATCCGCCCGGGGAACAGGCGGTCGCCACGGCAACCTTATCTCAGATCGCAGATTTCGGCTCCAGAAATGAAATAAAAGAGGAAATTGGCTGTATTAGCATAAGAGGAGTCAGCCTAGAGTTGAATACACACATCACCCCCCCCCCCCAAGCACAACGCCCCCCTCCTCTTCCCCAGCAGCACCCCACCTCTACCCCCCCCACCTCCCCCAACCTTCCTTATCAGCACTGTCTGATCGCTGCTCTCCCTTTCTATATATATATTTTTTTCTAATTCCACTCTCCTCCCTCCCAACCCATCGCTCGGTCTTTGTTCCTGCCTGCGCTGGGGAGAAGAATGGAGCGGGGGGCTGATGGGAGAAAATAGATGTGGTCCGCACAACCTCTGACCTTTTCAGAGAGAGTAAACAATAAGCAATAACCTGGGGGAGGCGTCTGTGGCAGACTGGAGGGCAGCTGACTGACAGCACACTTTATTTCCTGTCCAACAGGACCTTTTTCCTCTCATCATGCTTTTTATTATTGCTGTGTGTTTTTTTTTGTTACCACCGTATATGTATCTGCAGGTCTGCTGGGATGTGCCATCTTGATTTGACCAAGCAGAGACGGACTGTGACCTTAAAAAAAAAAAAAAGGATTGGATTATTTGTTTGAATGTAACTTCCCGGCTGTAAATCCACCGACTCAATGTAATCAGTCTTTTAAAGGCCTCAGTCACATTAACATCCCATGTCAGTGCATATCTCCTATAAACATCAGCAGTCTTCCATCTCTGTTGGCTTACAAAGACCTAGGCACAATACACACTCTTTAGGAGATAGCTCTAGACCAGCTTTTGCTCGTCTACTTCCACTTACACATTCACTGACAAGTGGTCCCCAGTCTCCTCTCCCCAGTTTCCTCTCCCCAGTCCCCTCTCTCCAGTCTCCTCTCCCCAGTCTCCTCTCCCCAGTCTCCTCTCTCCAGTCTCCTCTCTCCAGTCTCCTCTCTCCAGTCTCCTCTCTCCAGTCTCCTCTCCCCAGTCTCCTCTCTCCAGTCTCCTCTCTCCAGTCTCCTCTCTCCAGTCTCCTCTCTCCAGTCTCCTCTCCCCAGTCTCCTCTCTCCAGTCTCCTCTCTCCAGTCTCCTCTCTCCAGTCTCCTCTCCCCTGCATCTCTCCCTGCTCCCCTCTCCCTCCTCACCCACCTGTGGCATCCCTAATTGATCTTAACCAGTTCTGAATTGGACCATGCATCTCCCCCAGATGGTTTTAAATGTCGACATTTTCTCCCACTTAGATTGACATGTCCCCAGGGAGCAGGGTGTGTGTGTGTGTGTGTGTGTGTGGTGTGTGTGTGGCAGAGAAAGAAGACAGTGTTTGTTATGGAAATGATCTGTCTCTCTCACATCTATTGTGCTAATCAGATGGTTAGAGGGGCCGTCTAGCTGAATAACACCCACCACATAAAACTGATGGCACTTCTCATTAGCATCAACAATGCAGTCACAAGATACACTTTTAGCAAGATCATGTCAAGCGCTGTAGATGTGTCAGTGTTTTTCCTTATACCAGCCCATTACCACAACTTAACACCAGGACTACATCCAGCAAATACATACCAGGACTACATCCAGCTAATCTGGATGTAGTCCTGGTCCTGGACATTTGCTGGACAGCAAATGTCCAGTTCAGGCAATGTCCACCTGCAAGATTTTAACTTATTTGTTAGTTTATTTGTTAGTTTTCCACATGCTCTCTTTCCCAGCCTCCTCATTGGCCTGGATTTGCACCCCAAAAGGCCAAAGGAAAGAGAGGAGGAGAGAGGAGACACTGTGTTTGGAGAGAAGCAGAATCCAGACGTGTATGTGTGTATCAGTGGGTGTATGTATCTATAATCTGTTAACACCACACATCCCATTAGGTCAGGACTGGAGTGGGCTACAAAGGCTTTTTTTTCCCATTAGAATGATAAAACACTGACAACATGACTTTGTGGTGTTTTTATGACGTTTGAGAATCTTTGTGTGCCGCTGTTCAGATGGATGGGTGGGCGTGTGCCTGTTGGTGACAGTAAAACACCGCCTGAAACCACATTCGACGGCAACACGTCTTCCGCAGTCTTTCTCCAATCTCTGTGCCAAACCTCAGAATTCTTTGCCAAACTAATTTCTTTTTCTCTCTTTTGTTGGTCTATTCAGACGAGTGCCTTAATATCACAACAATTCCAATCGGCACTCGGGGCGTTATCTCGTAAATGGCTCCTTTACTCCAGTCCTGCACTCTAATTCCCCAGACCTCCTGTGTCTCCCCACTTAATGACGTCAGCCATGTTTATTCCCAAGCTCTTAATCTGGTTAAAGTGATGAATACTTTAGAACAGTGGAGAGAAGGCCTGAACACATAGGCAGCCCAGGGAGCTAGCCCAGGGAGACATCGCTCCACTCCCCGGTGGTCCCTGCTGATTCTAAAGCTCTGTGTCTCTCTGTGGGATTCTGCCTGCTATGGTTGCAGGGAGATCAGCCTACGTATGATTTCACATGGACTATAGAGGAGCCCGTTGCCTGTGGCTCTGAACCACCCACACACGGTCTGCACACACACACACACACACACAGAGAGCGCTCCACCATCATTTCGTTCGCTCACAAGCTGGTGTGTAGGTTCACTGTCTTTAGCGCTGTGTACGCGTGTTTTGCTGTGTGTGTATTTGCACTTGTGTGTGTTTTGAGGTGTGTTTGTTTGAGGCCCTGGACCACACATCCAGTTAAGTTTTGGCCCATAAAAACACACAAAACAACAAGTACCCCCACACACACACTCACACGCACACACACACAAAGACACACACACGCGACCCACCTTGGTAATGTTAAGTGACAGGGTGAGACGGAAGACAATGGCGATCTTCCACTGTCCTCAAGTGGATTGGCCCCTCCACTCCCTCCCTCCGTCCCTCCGTCCCCCCACCCCCCTCCCCCTCACCTGTGCCACAGAGCCGGTGCCCCAACACCTGCGTCCCAGCGTCAGTCCGTGTTGTCCACCACCAGATAACCAGAGAGGGACCAGGGGCGGCAGGGGGAACCAATCGCAGAGGTGCAGCCCTGGAATGCTGATACGGCCCTTTGGCTGAGGAGCAAGGAGGGTGCAGAGGGGTGATACCCTGCTGGATTCTGGGTAAGGGTGTCACACTCATTTCCCGCCCCGAGGGAAGTCGGGAAGCTTTACAAGATGCTGCTTCTCTTGTCCGGTCGGCCTCTGAGTGTGTGTGTGTGTGTTTGTCACGGTCGATTGTCACCGAGCCTGTTGAGCAGCAGCGAGCGGTGCGTGGCGTGTTGGAGAGGCGTACACCAAGATGGCAGCTGTGGCGTCCTGTTTGGACAGGCATCGCTCAGCGGGGGGGATGCTGATACGGATGCTAGAACAAAAGGGATTGAAACAAGTCTCAACAACAAGTACAACTACAGCCCCGTGTTTGATTTGATGTGTGTGCCTAGGGTACGTTTTCACACTGTGGGTGTGTGTGCACTTATAGATATATAGCTGAACTAGACAGAACACACTCAAAGTCAGGGTATGTGAGCAGTCAAGGCTATGTATTATGTATTAAGTCTCTTTAGAGGTATTACTGTCGCTTTGTATACGTTACTGACAAATACAATAATATTTATTGTTCCTGTATGTGTGTGGTGAGGGGCGTGTGTGTGTGAGAGTGTGTGTGTGTGTGTGTGTGTAAGGGTTATAGCAGCAGAACAAGAGGGTCCATAAATCCTGTTTTATCAGTGGTCCAGAGCGGCCCACCTCATGTTCCTTTATTGAATGTTATTGTAGCCGGAAGAACCCCTGGAACATATTTCCTGGTAAGAAATCAAGATCACATACAGGGCTGAGAGATAGTGTGTGTGTGTGTATATTTGTGTGTGTGTAGCGGGGGATCCATCCTGGTCAGACATCAAGATCCCAAAGAGGGGGGCGATCAAGGAGAAAAGAAACAGTGAGTGATGGGATGAGTGGGTGAAGGGACGAGGTTTTAAAGGGAGGGTGGGCGTTATCTCCATGGCTCAATCTGGGGGGTGGGAGGGGGGATTATGGGAATCCTGAGAGTGCTGGGAGAGATGGGTGGGTGGTGGGGGGGGTCAAAGGTCATCCTGTAGGGACTGGAGATACCGTACAGTATGGATGACATCACCAGATTGGAGGACAGAGTGGGAGTGAGTTCACTGCAGGGGTCAGACGCTGCTGCTGCTGCTGCTGCTGGGTGACTGGATGGAGCGGACCATCCAGGGACAGGCCAGCATTCTGGGGTGACAGCCAGGTTGGGGTGACTGGGATGATGGTGATTGTAGTCTTCTCATTGTGTGTTCTCCAGTGAGAATTAAGGGGGCGAACATGATAAACGGGATGTTATGATGAGAAGATACTATGGTATTATTTTCCCAAAATATGTGAATATTTTCTTACTGTGGAGGTAGAAAGCCACATACTGTTTATCTTTGGCATAATGCTGACGTAATGATGATAATGTAAGAAAACATTTACATGTGAGACTGGGATTCTACTAAAGCTCTTGGGTCGCTTCTCTTCTTGTACTTCTGTTTCTACAACCCATATGAATGTGTGTGACAACAATGACTATTGAGTGGGTGCGTGGTGCTTGTGTAGAAGTGTACACGTGTGTGTGTGTGTGTACTGCGCGTGTGTACTGCGCGTGTGTGTGTGAGCGTCTAAAGGCCTGTATGTAGGCGTGATTTCTTGGAGTCCGCAGTGGCTCTCTCCTTGGTGTTAATTTGCTCCACATCGCTGAGAGACAGGGACAGAGTGGACCCCTGAGATTGTGGTTCCACCTGTTTCCTAAACTGGCTTTTCTCCCCATGCACCCTTACTCTGGCACTCCCAAATTCCCCCATTCGCCACCCTCTCACCCCACACCAAGCCTGGGTAATGGCATCAGCACCCTCCCCCTCTCCCTCTCTCTCTCGCTCTCTCTCTCTCTCTCTCTCTCTCTCTCTCTCTCTCTCTCTCTCTCTCTCTCTCTCTCTCTCTCTCTCTCTCTCTCTCTCTCTCTCTCTCTCTCTCTCTGGGGAAACACATCCCTGTCTTAATGCTGGGCTGTTCTACGGTGGGGAAGTGCTGAATACTTTAATGTTCTGAGATGCCAGCCAACACACCATTTTAGTTCCCTACACTACCCCTCTCCCCTCCGCACCCCTCTCCCCTCCGCACCCCTTCCCCTCATCGTCTCTCCTCTCCTCAGCTGACCTCTGTTCTCCTCTCCTCTCATCTCCCCTGTTCTTATCTCCTCTCCTCCCTCCTCCTCTCCTCTCCTCCCATCTACTCTCCTCTTTGGTGACGGCCCACCAGTTCAAGGATCACCAGGAGCCGTTTCAGGCAGACAGAGGTAGGCAGACAGACAAACAAACCAAATGGGAGATGGGGCAGAGAGGCAGGCAGACAGGCAAGCAAGAGGCAGGAGCTCTCCTCCCTCCGGTCTAATCTGGCCCAGCTCTGGAGGAGATAAGTCTTATTTAGTGTTTGGAGTTCCCCTGCCTCACTGGCACTAGACCATCTCATAGCACGCCAAGGTAGATGGGGACAGCAGATAGATAGCAGGCTGTTTTGTGTATACAGGATTTGGTTTCATTCGTATCCCCCCCCTCTCACACTCACTCTATTCTATACACACGCACGCACACATCTTGATCCTTTTTGGTTTATTCACCAATATGTGTTTCCTCCTTCAGATTAATCCTGACCTAAAGCAGTTAGTTGGGCACCATGCTGAACAACACACAGCACAGGCCAGTGCCTGGAGAGCTTCTGTTAACCACATACACAGCGCGCACAAACACACACACACACAGACAAATATACTCGCATACACACACACACACACACAGAAAGTATGAGGGAGACAGGGACATGAAGAAACAATGGGATCCTTGCTGCTTATTGTGATTAGAGTGTTAGTGATTGGAGAGATGAGGAGTTGATAACCAAGTGATTATAAACACAATCTACACTAGTCTCTGATGAAGATCTGTAAGTGTGTGTGTGTGTGTGTGTGTGTGTGTGATCGGATTTAGAGAGCAGTAGCTTGGGGATGACTGCATGGATCAGCATGTAAAAGCAACATGTAAAAGCTCTAATCTCACATCACTAACATGCACTGATGACTGATAACGCATTGATCTGCAGGCTGATTATAGATTTGGCCATTTGATCTCAAAGTCATTACGTACATTGTAATAGTGTGGTAGTTGAATTAGTAGACAGTTTTGTTTTTATCGTATTGCTTTACCTGTTCATGACCCAATGTCTCCTTGTTTGGGGAACTGGTTCTGACACCTTGGCTAGAATAGGTGTGGATGTAGAGTGTACTGGTGGGATAGAGCAGACCCAAGCCTGCTTCAGCCCTCTTCCCTCCCTTCTGTCTCCCTGGCCCAGCCCAGCATGACCACAGCTCAGACTAAACACCAGATCTCTATCCCCTCCACATCAAAGAGCTCACACTCCTCTCTTCTCTTTCTCTCCACCTTTTTTTTTCCCATCCCTTCTTTCAGACCCCCTTACCACAGTCAACCTCAAACCCGGTCACACCTCTATGTGTCCCTCTCTCTGTTTGACCTCTCCCTTTCATTCTCAAACATCAATCACTTTGCATATATCATAGTCTTGCTCTCTCTTTCTCTCTCTCTCTCTGTCTTTTTCTCTTTTTGTCTTTCTATGGCTCTATTTCCACTCTCTACCTCTGCCTCTCTTTCATCCACATCTCCTTCTCAGTGTGTGGGCCCGGACTCAACAGGGGGTCATCCACAGGTAATCCAGACCGGCAGCAGAGTGGTGACACCATCAGCTCTAATCCAACGACAAGATTAATGATGTTGAATAACAAGAGAGAATTAAAAAGGTGGGGGGTGCCAGTTGACGGCACCACAATCATCCTCATCATCATCCCCAGCATCATCATCATCAGGTCATACCAAGCCTTAATCTAGCAAAGTGACAAGTCCAACCTCTCTGCAACGTTCCTCCAACGTAATATTGTGCACCTTCTGTCTAATTTGGCCATTATTCAGGCCTGTCAGACTGCAATTATTTAAAGCTTATCTCCCTCGCACACGAGAAGACGCGTTTGTCACGCTTTCACGCCATTCATGTCCCCCCCCCCCCCCCTTCCTCTGCAACCCACCACACCACACAAAGATACTCACACACACACCTCCCGGCCGAGACGCCATAGAAATTGCGCTGATGGCTTGCTGTGATAGGGCCCTGCCATGGTGCTAGCACCCAGCCCACTATCATTACTGCATTGATTACCCTGCTTAGCTTATCATCTGCTCGTATTCACTGCCATCAGTAAAACACACTCACGCACACACACACACACACACACAAACACACACACATGAACACACGTACATTCTGACTGGGTTGCTGTTATTGCTGTTGTTATTATTGTTGTTATTGTCGCTCCCCAGTGTGAAGAGTTGTGTCTGGAGATGTCACCTATCCCCCAGACTCCCTGACATACTGGGGAATGCTGTTATCTGTGGAGTCTCTGATTGGTTAGAAACACATGCATGATATGGCTTTGCTCAAATCTTTTTGTCCTCAGTCCAAAAATAGATTGCACACAAAGTGTTCTTTGGAACCAAAATGTTGAAGCCTTCTTAAATTGTGCCATGAATTGGTGAGAAAGCGGGAGGTTGGGAAAGAGAGAGGGAGAGAGAGATAGAGAGAGTGCAGAGTGATAATTAGAAAGTTATATTTATTGGATTTATTGCAGTCAATTTTCCATAACAAGACCTAAGTCGTGCACTTCCCTCTTTTAAAACCCAGATCAGGAGCCAGTAACCAGCCATGTAATACACAATGAGAGTTAAGTAATGGTGTTTTTAAGCAATAAAGGCAATGGATATGACTGTCATTAAAGCGTCATTACTATCGTAAACAACTCCTATCAGTTGAAATATGGTACATTTTCACGGACGAGGAAATGGCGCTCCCAAACTAAACTAGCGATCAGATAAGACTCCTCCTTAATTCTCTCATACCCTGTTAAATAATATCATTATCATTGGCTAATGACGTGGCTTCAGAACTGCTTCTAGAATAAGCTGATTAGGACAGAGACAAACAACACTGCACCAGGAAGCACACCAAGGCCATTTAGCACTTCAAATAGGACAAATGAATGTCCCCATCTCTCTCTCTCTCTCTCTCTCTCTCTCTCTCTCTCTCTCTCTCTCTCTCTCTCTCTCTCTCTCTCTCTCTCTCTCTCTCTGCCTCCCTCACTCCCTCTTTCACTCCATATCGTCCTCTCTCATTTCTTTCTTTCTTTCTGTCTCTCTCTCTCTTTTTCTCGCTCTCTTCTTTTCCTCTTTCTCTCACTCTCTCGCCCTCCCATCTATTCACTTCATTACTATTTATTTTTTTCCACATGGGGGCATCGTAACGTGTTTGATACCCTCCCTCCATCCCTCCCTCCCGCTCCTTCCCTCCGCCCCTCCTCCACTCTCCCTCTCTTCTTTGTGCGGAGGTAATCGTAGATGCGAAGGGAAGAGGGCCGCGGGTCTTTATCAGGCCCTAACATCTGTTGGCGTGTCAGGTGATGAGATGGAGCGCTGGCGGGCGCTGGAGGCCTGGACGGCTCCTTTAATGCAGAGAGGGGAGTGTGCAAACAAACAGCCGCTGATAGGGTCTATGCTTGTCACAATCGCTCAGGACCGTGATCTATCTTCTCCCCGCTCTCGCTTCCCTCTCTCTCTTTCTCTCTTTCTCTCTCTTGCTTCTCTCTCTCTTTCCATCTCTCTCACTTCCCCCCCTCTCTCTCTCTCTCTCTCTGTCTCTCTCTCTTCCCTCTCTCTCCTTCTCTCTTTCTATCTCTCTATCTTGCTTATCTCTCTTTCCCTCTCTTACTTCTCAGTCTCTCGGTCTCTCTTTCTCTCGGTCTTTCTTTCGCTTCTCTCTTCCTTTTGATTCTTTCTATCTCTCTCGCGCGCATGACTGCCTGAATTCCTCCCTCCCTCCCCACCTTTCTCTCCAACATCCACCCGCCACGTCATTTTTTACGCAATTCTCTCTCTTCACCAGACTCCATCTTTCTTTCTCTCCTTTATTGGGTAGTTCCGTGTACCGCAGGCCTATATCTTTCTTTGTTTAGGGTGTGTGAGTGTGTGTGTGTGTGTGAGTGTAATTTTGTGTGTGTTTGCTCTGGGGGGCTAGGTAAGACCTGATGAGTAAGATGCACACGAGAAATTGTGACGGAGAGAGAGAGGATAGATAGATAGATAGATAGATAGATAGATAGATCAGTATTATCCTCCCTATTATCATCATCATCATCATCATCATCATCATCATCATCATCATCATCATCATCCCACCACCTTGGTGACCTCTGAACTGTACATGCAGGTAGCCAAGAAAGGACCCTCCTCTGCAAGGTCATCAGGACAGCCCTAAACGGCCACTTCCAGACAAACCCATCGCTCTTTTCCCCCTAAATGAAGTGGGCTTTCATCAGAGTGTCTTTTAAGTAGTAGAAGAGCGGCGTACATGGCTTCCCTCCCCAGCACACAACCAGGGTGTCATTGTCAGTGCTCACAGGCAGCCAGCTGGATCAATAGGCCGTCATTCCTGTAGCAGGGAGCTTAGAGCAGCAGCCAAGTCTGTCCCCTCCAGCTAGGATGTCATCTAATGGACGAAGGCCAGATCTAATCACACACATAATTGAACTTTACTTTGAAGCTCTCAATCTGGGAGAATATTTAAAGACAGAAACCTTGAAACTCAATCTACTGTCCCAGGCCCAATCTCAACCTCATCTGCACTGCTCAATAATAGATGAGATGCACTAACATCATTTTACTAATCTTTTATTTCTTTCGGTGCACGTGTGTTGGTGTGCTTATGCAAGTGTGTGTTTGGCCTTTTTCAGTGTCCTTGGGTAGATACACTTATTGCGTTTCCACTGCAACAATCCAATGCAAAAAACCTTTCCATGGTCTACTTTCTCGCTTTTGATATTTGTAAATCTTTAATCATGCGGTTATGTTGGACCTCACGTTGAGTTGTGAATAAGTTGGGATGTTTTGCAACGGTTGTTGTGAGGTTGGGTTGCTATGGTTTCTTGCAGTGTCTGTGTGATTGATAGGCCTGGTCACAGAAGGCCAGCTTGAAAGGAAGAGTGGCCGATAGCAGAGCACTAGATACTCCCTGATTCACTGTGTGTCAGATCCTGATAACATGGAGAAAGAGGGAGACACAGAACGGTAGAGGGAGGGGGGAGACAGTGGGGGAGAAAAGAAAGAATTGCCATAGGAAGAAGAGAAGGAAAGGGATGTAGAAACCTAGAGTCGATAGGAGAGGGAGGGAGTTAGAAAGTGGAACAGAGAAGCCTCTCCGGACCACAGTGGGTAGTGTGTGGTATCGGATGTGTGACCAATGGCTTATTTCATCACAGACAAAAACACAGTGGTGGTCTGAGTCCCAAGGCTTCAGGAACCATGTTGATCAGGGGCAATGCTACTCAGCACTCAGCACTCTCTCTCTCTCTCTCTCTCTCTCTCTCTCTCTCTCTCTCTCTCTCTCTCTCTGTCTCTCGCTCGCTCGCTCTCTTCATCTGGCTTCCTTCTATTTTTCATCTCTCTTTTTGTCACAATTTCTCTTCCTGTGTGTCCTTTTCTTCCTAATGTTATTAAGTGTCTGGGCCATGAAATAAAGCTTGTCCTTTCCTGTGCTTGGTCTTTCTGTCTCTGGAAATGTATGTCGTGTGATAGCGCCAGGGGAAGAATGGACTCTGCCTCCTCCCTCAGCTGCATCCCTGTATCAATATCATCCCTCTTCCACCATGCCTCTCTCTCAAACAACCTATCCCCCCCCCGCTCCTTTTTTCCTTCTGCTTCCACCTTATCTATCCATTTTATCTCTCTCTTCTTCGGCGCCATTTCTCCTCTTCCTCCCCTGTCACTCACTGTGATGTCACAGGTTCTCTGTCGCCAGGGAGACTGGAAAGGTTCTCGAACATGAGCTTGCCAGCTCAGTCACAAGGTTACTGACGTAACTGACCATTGAACCCACACACACGTGCACACACGTGCACACACGCTCACACACGCTCACACACGCTCACAGACCTGGTCATGGCTCATGAAGTCCTAGAGAAGAGGATTGAGGTGTAAACATGTCAGTCATGTGGAGTGTGTTCTCAGTCATCTGATCAATGCTTAGAATGCAGGCCCATTCCACCCAGGTAAGTCATACCAGGAGTGTCACACACACACACACACACACACACACGTAGACACACACACAAAACGTACAGACACATTCCTGCTGATGGGGTTTTCTACGATTCTGAGCAATTTGTTTACTATACGGTAAACACACACACACACATGCTCCTCTGCCCTATTTCTCAGATGTATGTTTTCAATCGAATGCGTGCCATTTTACATGGCTCTCTATTTCATAGGAAAACTGTAGAATCATTTATGCAGCAGTTTTAAGAATGAAGACTAAATGAATACATTTGCTAGGATTTGTCTTAAACACTTTTGTAAAGAGGATTGTGTTGTGGAGATTATCAATCCTAAGAAACTCTCAGACAGGGAGAAAGCCTTTGGGCCAAAATATCCTTTTTTATTGCTTTTAACTTTTACTCCCACTTCGGGGGATCTCTTTGTAGGGTTTAAGGCAGTGTACAGTATGGCAGCTGTGTGTGTCTGAGTCTCATCTTTTCATAAAGACACACTGGCTCTCTGGTGCCATGGTCAAGGCAGTACAGTAGACAACTCACAGACAATAATCGCAGACGTGCAATTATGATTAAGTGTGATTCAGCAGTGCACATCGCTTTGGGTATCTATTGAGGTTGAAGAAGTAATAGTGCTCAGCTTAACTCTGTGTGTGTGTGTGTGGCCTCAAACCCATAAAGACTTTTCCACATCATTACGAGGGATTCAGTCACACTGGTTGGAGGATTTAAGGGACCAGGCTGTATCCAAGCGTGCTCAGACTGCTGGAGACCGCACCAGACCCACAAACACACAGCTGCTTCCCTGACCTCAGCATCCCCGCTGACCCGGCCCGGTCTGGCCCAGACAGGCCTGTGTGGTGGGAGGGGGTGTGTTTGGGGGAGGGTGGGGGTGGTGGTGGTGGTGGTGAGGGGTGGGGGGGGTGGAGCAGGATGTGGTCTGCATGCAGCATCGATCAGAGGGGTGGGGGGACAGGTCTGAATCAGAGCCCACGCTCTGTCGGCCTGTTCTAATTGATGTAATGAATGTGATTAGGTGTTATCTTTGGGATCGCAGGCAGACCCCTCCACTCTGCTGCCCTTATCTCACCGCACTTCCTGGGCGCTACGCACAAGGCCCACAATGCATCACTGTGACCGGAGAGCGCTGTCTCTGTGTTGGGGAGAGAGATGGATGGGCCTGGAGATGTGGGAGTGGACGATGGACGTGGGCTCTCTCTGAGACGTGGGCTCTCTCTCACACAAAGACACACTGTGTGTGTGTGTGTGTGTGTGTGTGTGTGTGTGTGCTCCTCTCACACACACACACGCACACAAAAACAGGCACATTTTCTAACTGATGAACATGCACACGATTGTCCACACATGGCCATGTGAAAGTAAATAAAAAATATGGGGTCAAGCCATTAGAATCTTGCTAAGATTGACCCTCTGTTAGATTGTAAATGATGGCCATGGACTGACAGATGAAAGAGAGGTTGCTGAATGTTTGCGAAGAAAACCTGACCAACACTGTCATCGTGTGGACATTTGTTGCACTGCAATATTATAATATAAAATAAAAAAATGTGCTAACATTAAATCAAATAACATATATAGTATGGTGTTTGCAGAATACGGCTTTGGGAGGTAATCTTAATTCATAGACCTAGGTTAATTCACCTTCCCGTTGGAGTACAACCAATTTTGCTGCAAATGTCTTGACTAACCACCAGATGTCAGTGTAACAAAAGAGGGTGACATCATAACTTCATCATTTGCATAGCGATGACAAACCATAAAAACACAACATGGTGTACAATGCTGTTCAATAATGCTTCATTTGCTTGGTTAGATGTGACATTTTGTTGACCCTGGTTGTATTGGCTGTTGTAATGGCAGTAATTAGTCTTTATTGATCACGTGACTTTTCTATAATTCAGGGAGATGATGGTATTGATTGTTGCAGGTGTACCAGACTCTCCACACAGAGTAATCATGAGAGAGAAATACATCAATGAAGAGACAGAGAAAGAGAGAGAGAAAGAAAGTCAGCAAAACTGAATTCAACGCATGGAGAAAAACCATGAGTGTGTGTGTGAGAGAGATAGAGAGAGAGAGACAGAGAGAGAGAGAGAGAGAGAGAGAGAGAGAGAGAGAGAGAGAGAGAGAGAGAGCGTGCGTGCTCTATATGGCGATACCATGTCTGTGATGTGGGACAGAGAGGTGGACAGGAGTCATGTGTCTGAAGCAGTGTTGCTCCTGCAGCAGTGTTGCTCCTGCAGCAGTGTTCATCCTGTGCTCCCCTCAGGCCCCAGACACGAGCTGCCAGTAGCAGACTCCTGCTGAAGCCCCCTCCTGACCTCCCGGCAATAACCGCTGCATTGAGCGCTCTGCCTCCGCTGGCCAATTACAGCATCCCCACAGTCTGAAGAGCTATCGCATCGTCTGCAATTAGCTTATTGAGGAGAGGAACTGAGGCAATTCTGGAAGAGAGGCGGTGAGGCAGCCCCGGAGGAGAGGGGATGAGATGAGGCAGTTCAGGAGGAGAGGAGACATGGAAGCCCTGGTGGAGACGAGATGAGGCAGTCTTGGTGGAGGCGAGATGAGGCAGTTCTGGAGGAGATGAGATGAGGCAGTCCTGGTGGAGATGATATGAGGCAGTCCTGGAGGAGGCGAGATGAGGCAGTCCTGGAGGAGACGAGATGAGGCAGTCCTGGAGGAGGTGAGATGAGGCAGTCCTGGAGGAGGTGAGATGAGGCAGTCCTGGTGGAGATGAGATAAGGCAGCCTTGGTGGAGATGAGATAAGGCAGCCTTGGTGGAGACAAGATGAGGCAGCTGTAGCGTGACGAGAAGAGCTGACTAGGGCAGGCAAGAGACAGGCTCCACAAGAAGAGGGCGCCTGTCCACTCGGTGAGGGATTCTGGGAGATGTAGTGTGGGCCATTGCCACCATTTTGGGGTGTTGCCACCTCTCTGGTCCACGGACGTAACATCCCTCCACTACCTGTCCCCTGCTGATGTCACACACTCTGGTGGAGACGAGATGAGGCAGCCCTGCTGGACTGGCTTTTTTTGTGGACGGATGTGTTCGCCTTGAGCTGCCGTGTGCATGTCTGCATGTCTGCATGTCTGCCTTTCTGCCTTTCTGCTTTCTTTGTTGGTGTCGTATCACTTGCAGTCTTTGTCTCTCCCTCCCTTTATCTACCCTCCCTCCCTCCCTCCCTCCCTCCCTCCCTCCCTCCCTCCCTCCCTCCCTCCCTCCCTCCCTCCCTCCCTCCCTCCCTCCCTCCCTCCCTCCCTCCCTCCCTCCCTCCCTCCCTCCCTCCCTCCCTCCCTCCCTCCCTACCTCCCTCCCTCCCTCCCTTCCTCCCTCCTCCCCCCACCACCACCACCATGAAGTATGCGTCTGTGTTGGCTTCCTTGTTCCTGGGTGTTGTGGCTGAGCATCACAGCCTCTGGAGCTGCCGAGTGGCAGACTGGATGGTGATGAGACAGGGAGACATGGGGGAGCAACACAAACACTCTTCAAAGTGTTCCAGAGGAAGAGAGGGAAGGGAGACGAGGAACTGGGAAACAAAACAAGCAGACAGGGATCCATGAGAGCGTCTGATGCTGAGTTTGATGTCAGGAGACAATAAGAGACTCTAAGCCCCTGCTTTCACTAGATTAAAAACACACACAAGCACACACTCACACACACACGCACACACACACACACACACACTCACCAAACCAGTGTCATTAGCTGAGAGACAGAGGGGAAGGAAAGGGGTGTAAAGGTTAGAGGATAATCAACAGTCCCTCTCCACTGTAAACCCACACAATAAAGACTTGACATCAATATGCCACTGCACTCATCACCGCAATATAGCCAGGCACCTCAGGGGGAAAGGGCCCAGAAGTACATCCACTCTGATTAAAGCTGAATGTGTGTGTGTGTGTGCGTGTGTGTGTGTATAAAACTGTCTGAATGGGTCAGGACCTCAGGGAACACCATTAACAAGGATTAATCAAGGTGCAGCTGAAAGTGACATTGCCTACTTAGTGTGTCTGAGTGTGGTTCAAAGAAACCACAAGGTTGAAAACAAGCCTACAAGTTCTGGACCAAAGTTTCCAGACACAGAAGAGATATTGAGCTACTGCAGAAGTATTCACTTAGTAAACAATTCAGAAGATATTAAACCAAATAAAAGTTGTGTTTGAAGAGCAAAGATGTTGTTCTAATGATGGTGGGATGAATATCGGGGTACTGGGAGAATGCTATATTGTGTGCGTGTGTGTACGTGTGTGTGTGTGCTATAAATATGTCTAATGTATCCAACAGAGCACTGACCTGTGACAGTCTAGTCGAACCCTACTGGCAGCTTCCTCTAGATGGCAGCAGTGTGACACCGTTCTCCAACACTCACAAATACACGCGCAGACACCCACACAAACGCTCACACGAAATGGGAAAGAAGCGAAGGGATCACATTTCAGTCATTTGAAAGACGGAGAGTTGTCTATGACCACCACCATTAATACTTTTAACGTTTGATGTTGTGTAGTCCTTTGTCGTATTTGTTGATACTCTGTCTAATAAAGATCACTGCTCTCTATTTCCTATGAAAAGTAACCCCAGTTTGCAATTCAAACCGTGTTTCCTGTTTTGGTTTGTAAAGTTTTTTGGATTCTCACTTATACTTTATAATGAGACTTTCATCATTGCCTGCTCAGCTTCTCTCACTGGAGACTTCCGGGCCTTTACAGTTGTTTTGTTTTCTTCAGTTTGTACTTTCTATTTCCAGCCTGTGTCATTGCCATACACAATTATGTCAAATGATGTTGGAATTTTTAATTGTACAGGTATTTCTATGAAGTTGGCTGGGGGAGAGCTTGTGCTGTGGGGTGAGGCAGTGTCTGTGTGTGTGTGTGTGTGTGTGTGTGTGTGTGTTTGTGTGTGTGTGTGTGTGTGTCTGTGTGTGTGTGTGTGTGTGTGTGTGTGTGTGTGTGTGAGTGTTGTTTGTCTCTTGACTTGTACTCAGCCTGTCCTCTGTACTCCAACAACCACTGAGTGAACATACACACACACTCACTCACTCACTCACACACACCTATGAACTTAATTACTCGATGAATAATTAATGTTTGATTGCACCGTTCCCTCAGGCTGTCAACACTAGATAATTTATCATAAGATTATAATTTATCACTAATTGATTTGGCAAGAGGTTTTTGATTAGAATAATGTGCTTATTAAATGCGCAAATTTTATTAGGCTGCAAACTTTTTTTTAAGTGTGTATTGCTTCAATACACCACTCAGTATGGAACTAAACAGTCATTAAATAGCTTTTATTGAATTACACATTCAGGATTAAAAATAGTTGTTTGTTAAGTCCTAATGCAGCCTCCGTTCCATAATTTAGTTAAACAAAACATGTGATTATTTTAATACGTCTGGACGTGTGTTTGACCTGGGAAGGAGACCGGGGGGTGCACACTGAGGCAGTCCAAGCTCCTCACTGACTCCACTTTGTCTTCACAAGCTCTGAGGCAGCTCACTCTGAGGCAGCCCGCTCTGAGGCAGCCCGCTCTGAGGCAGCCCGCTCTGAGGCAGCCCGCTCTGAGGCAGCCCGCTCTGAGGCAGCCCGCTCTGAGGCAGCTCGCTCTGAGGCAGCCCGCTCTGAGGCAGCCCGCTCTGAGGCAGCCCGCTCTGAGGCAGCCCGCTCTGAGGCAGCCCGCTCTGAGGCAGCCCGCTCTGAGGCAGCCCGCTCTGAGGCAGCCCGCTCTGAGGCAGCCCGCTCTGAGGCAGCCCGCTCTGAGGCAGCCCGCTCTGAGGCAGCCCGCTCTGAGGCAGCCCGCTCTGAGGCAGCCCGCTCTGAGGCAGCCCGCTCTGAGGCAGCTCGCTCTGAGGCAGCTCGCTCTGAGGCAGCTCGCTCTGAGGCAGCTCGCTCTGAGGCAGCTCGCTCTGAGGCAGCTCGCTCTGAGGCAGCTCGCTCTGAGGCAGCTCGCTCTGAGGCAGCTCGCTCTGAGGCAGCTCGCTCTGAGGCAGCTCGCTCTGAGGCAGCTCGCTCTGAGGCAGCTCGCTCTGAGGCAGCTCGCTCTGAGGCAGCTCGCTCTGAGGCAGCTCGCTCTGAGGCAGCTCGCTCTGAGGCAGCTCGCTCTGAGGCAGCTCGCTCTGAGGCAGCTCGCTCTGAGGCAGCTCGCTCTGAGGCAGCTCGCTCTGAGGCAGCTCGCTCTGAGGCAGCCCGCTCTGAGGCAGCCCGCTCTGAGGCAGCCCGCTGATTCAACACTAACCGTTCCACTTGTGTCTCAACTGCAATGACGGGCCAGCGTGGCAGCATCTTACCTCAGCCATCAGCGTACCGCACACAGACACGCACAGAACTGCAGGCAAACACAAGCACACAACATCACGCCCAGAAAAACACACCCAGAAACAGGCGGAGCAGGTTCATGCAAGGGGACGTGAGACCTAGCGCGTCACAGCAATCGTCATCACGTGTCAGGCACACCCTCCTAATAGGGCGGGGTATATAGCAGGGATCCCAGCTCCTGCATTGCTAGTGCGACACAGACACTCTCTGCCTCCTGCGGCCTCAGCCTTCCCGGCCTCTCCCCTTTTGTCTGGTCTTGTCTTCTTCCTCAGGGGGAATGCGTCGCTGCTCTCTGCCCGGGTGGCGAGACGGTATCTCAGGAGACGGTGTCTCAGTTGGGTGCGGCAGGGAGCCGCTGAGAGCACAACCATACGCCAAATCCAATATTACAATGATGTATTGTAACGTGTGTAATAAAGTATCAAGTAACATAACATTACTGAGTCCTCCTGCCAGAACCAGGAACAGTGTGACGGGGTTATCCCAGCCCTCCTGAAGGGGTCTTATCAGGTAGCGTCTCCTGTGGGGGCAGGAAGGATATCATCAGTCCTGCCGGCTAGCTGTGGTGGCCAGAGAGGTGGAGGCCACATCTTATACACACACACACACACACACACTAACACACAGACACACTGACAGATAAACACACACACACAGTCGCTCACACACAAAGTGGAAGACGGCCTCTGTTAAAAGGTTTGGCAGCCGAACTGGAGCCGTCAGACAGCCAATCACTGGATCGATGGCAGCTGTGGCTCGGCCAGTGAACTGCGCCGTTATCACTGCTGGCCATCCTCCCATTTTGTCTCCCTCTTCAACTAACTCTGTCCAATCACTCATTTTGCTATCTATAACTTTTCGACTCCCTCCCTCCCTCCCTCCCTCCCTCCCTCCCTCCCTCCCTCCCTCCCTCCCTCCCTCCCTCCCTCCCTCCCTCCCTCCCTCCCTCCCTCCCGCCCTCCCTCCCTCCCTCCCTCCCTCCTTCCCTCCCTCCCTCCCTCCTTCCCTCCCTCCCTCCCTCCCTCCCTCCCTCCCTCCCTCCCTCCCTCCCTCCCTCCCTCCCTCCCTCCCTCCCTCCCTCCCTCCCTCCCTCCCTCCTTCCTTCCTTCCTTCCTTCCCTCCCTCCCTCCCTCCCTCCCTCCCTCCCCCTCTCCCTCCCCCCTCCCTCCCTCCCTCCCCCCTCTCCCTCCCTCCCTCCCTCCCTCCCTCCCGGTGAGGTTTGTCTGGTCTAATGAATGTGGGGGTCTCAGGGCAGTCTCCGCTGGGTTGATTAGGATCCTCATTAAAGGAAGGACCAGAGCAGACCAGACGCCCCTCCTTTCTCCTCCTCTGCCTCCATCCTCCCTCCATCCTCCCCTCCATCCTCCCCTCCATCCTCCCTGCCCTGCCACACAGAGTGGCACTTTTAATTACCAGGACCCATCATGAAAGGAGCAAGCATTAGATGAATATTTAAATATTGGTGTGTGTGTGTGTGTGTGTGGTGTAAAGACCTCTGTGAGAGCGGTGGTGCAAGGCAGTGTATGACTGACCGATCGTTGACATTTACAGAGAAGGTACACACAATCATGCACATAGCCATTAAGGTAGCAAAGTTAGACATCCTGGTAAACTTCAAATAGGCAGTAATGAGGAGGGAACTGAACCAAGAGACAGAGGGAGAGAGGGGCAAGGAGACAGAGAGAGGGAGAAAGATACAGTGCATCCGGAAAGTATTCACAGCACTTGACTTTGTTACAGCCGTATCCCAAAATGTATTAAATTCATTTTTTACCCCCAATTTATTTACACAATACCCCCATTATGATAATGTGAAAACGTTTTAACAACCTTTTTCACTTTGTCATAGTCATGTTCTCATTTTTGGGGTGGAAATAATTCATTTAATACATTTTGTGGAAGTGGAGCGCTGTGAATACTTTCTGGAAGCACTGAATACAGGAAATGTTAGACAGATAGACAATTACAGATGGATAGAGAGTGAGAAACAGGGAGACAAAGGGATATAGAAATGAAAACAAAATAACAGAGTCAGACAGGCAGAGAGGGGGAGAAATGGAGAGAGACAAAGAGAGACAGAAAAAGGGATGGATGCAGAAAGAGGGAAGGAGTCTGGAGTCCAGTAGTTGAGATCAGATCAGTGCTGCTCCATAGAGCTCCCTGGGTCAAACCCTAAATTGTGGTGATTATGGTGCCTGGAAAACCCCATCTCTGCCTGTTTGTACTGTGGTATGTCCTCGATAAGAGACAGGACACAGTCACCATCATGTCAACAGACAAAGAGTCACAGCATACGTCTTCCCCAACTCTTCTTTGAGATGGCTGAAACTACACTGCATAGGAAGAGTGGATGTTATGTCGGCCAAAAAGGCATGGGTTGTTCCATAATAGAGGATATAGTATAGTATGGCTCTGATCTTTTTAAAGGCCTGATTTGCTGCCATTACAACACACTTTTTCAGTCCCTATTGCTGCACGTAATCCCAACAACACAGTCCCAAGATCACCTGAGCTATCCTTTGTTTTTGATCTACGTTCTTCCCATATGGGTTCTATATCTGAACATTGTTGCAGTCTCTCAATCATAGATGATGGCTATCACTCCCTGGACTTTCATCATCCTCACCAGCACAGACACACACACCCAACCATTTACACACACTCCCCTTGCCTGCCATAAGTCATCAGAGATTCTGAATTGCTCAGTGACTTGGAGAATAATCAGATATGTGGTTAGGGGATGGGGACACACACACACATATACACACAAACGCACGCACGCAAACACACACACGCATTGAAGACAGAAGTAATTTTTCCGCTCGCTAATTCCTGTGTCTCTCAGTGTGTATGGTCCAGTAATTAGCGTCCATTAGAAGTGGCGTATGCGACTGCAAAGCTTCATAGCTAGAAACAACAGCAGGGGTAAAAATACCCTCTAATTATACACAGCGTCGCATCACATGATCACGCTTGACCATGAAGAGAGATGAGGCCTTGCTCCTTGTCGACAGGCGTCAAGTCTGAACAAGGGCCAACACTCCCATAACTTTCCTTTTCGGTCCGTAACGGTTCAGCACGTCTTCAGTATTTCAGGACAGAAAATGTCGTAAACTCAATGGAAAGGAGTGTTAGAGGAAATGAGAGTTTGCACGTGGCTGTGATTGTGCATGTGCACTGCATGCACATCCGGGGCCCGTGTGTGTGTGTGTGCATGTGAACGCGACCATGTGTGCATGCGTGTCCGTGTGTGTGTGTGTGTGTCTGCGTGCGCGCGTGAGTGCTCATGCTTGATGACTATCAACAGAGCCGTGTCTGAGGGATTAGCGAGCAGGTACCTGCTTCCCTCTCTCTCTCTGGGAGGCTGATCTGAGTGGACAGACAAGGCCTGGTCTCCCGCTAGGCCGCTGCCTGTGCTGTCCCCTCTCCTCTCCCCTTGTCTCCATCTTCTCTGGGTCTGCTTTATCTGAGACTCGAGCCTCCTCCATTAGCATAGCCTGCTTACTGTTGATAACAGCCCCGCGACAAGGCCTCAACACAACCTTCATCTCTAATGACTCTTTTCATTTCAATTTACGTAAGAGTGAAAGAAAGAAGACTGAGGGGATACAGAGTGAAGAAGGGAGGGGCGGTGTATTAAGTAGAGAGAAAAAGACAGCGAGAGATATGGCGGTTGAGAGAGAGAGAGAGACTGAGAGAGAGAGAGAGAGAGAGAGAGAGAGAGAGAGAGAGAGAGAGAGAGAGAGAGAGAGAGAGAGACGGCGGGTGCGCTGGTATTTCGGGTCTCCTGTCTGGACCTTTAGAGGAGGGGGTGTGTCTGTGTCTGTCAGTGTGCGGCGCTGGCGGGGCTAACCCGGCCCGGCGTCACAGGGCCTCTAAATGTCACTCCGTGCATTAGCATTTAGCCACTGCACGCAGCTGTCAATCTGGTTTTATCTTCGACACCCCCCACCACCCCCCAATCCCCTCTTCCCCCTCCACCACCGAGCACCCCCACCCACCCACCCACCCACACACCCACCCACCACTGCCCCTCTCAGTCCTCCCTCCCACAGACTGCTCATTGTACTAATAAGGCCGGAGGAAGGAGGGGTTTATCGGGCCCAGTTGCCCACAGACCACCAGTCATTACTCATCCCCACCCCAACACATGCCAACACCTCTCTAATTGCTTTCTTTAAGAACAGCCTCTGACATTCGCAACGGCTGCCCTGTAGAGCAGGATTCCTCTGCATGGGAGTGGGGGTGGGGAGGGGGGAGGGGGGGTGGATAAGGCTCACTGTAGCAGGGGGGTGGAGGTGGGGCACCTGTGTTTCAGCTGATACTGGGGTCTAGGCTTTAGGGCCAAGCAGAGTTAAACTGGCAGTCTTTCAGATGTTTGGTAGGCTGGCCTTAGGAGAGAACGGTACCAGGGAACAGAGCACATTTGGCTGCTTATACTCCTGGCTCTGAATTCATCTTCCCATAAATACTGGAAGATGTCATACAGAGAAGACGCATTTCTGATAGCAGATCCAATAAGCAATATCTTTGCTTTGTATGTTTGTTTGTTCAGTTTGGTGGCAAAAGATTAATTAACGGACTGGTCTGACATTTCCTGCAGGAAGGACATCGATCTGCCGGAAATCTGAAGTGCCTCATCTTCTTGTTTACACTGCAAACAATAGCCACGCATGCACGCTCTCACACACGCACACACGCACGCACACACGCACATACGGCCTTGCTTTGCATGTTTACTGAACCACTCAAGTCGAAATTGCGATGTGTACACATTCCTATCTTATCACAGCTCTGCCTTAATTTTCTAGCCAGTTTAATCTGTGCATTTTAACAGTGTTGAGTTACAGACAGAGAGAGAGAGAGAGAGAGAGAGAGAGAGAGAGAGAGAGAGAGAGAGAGAGAGAGAGAGAGAGAGAAAGTGAGAGAGAGAGAAAAAGTGATGGTCTGACCACCTAATAGGCAATGACTGAGGAAGCAAACTGCATTAATGAAAGCTATTCAAGTGGATGTATCTATCTTTCCTCTCCATGTGTCCGCAGGGATAAAGAGAGAGAGAGAGTTGGAGAGAAGGAGAGAGGGAGAGAGAGACGGAGAGGTTAGTCTGGGATGTTAAAGAGAGCTCCAGGCCCTCATCCTGGCGCTCTGTGTATTAATAACAGCCCAGACTGTCTCATTACCGACCCTAACAAGAACAGATTGAGGTGCTCTGTTACTTAACCAGTCAAAATAATGCCGTTAGAAGGAAGTGATGTCTGTAGTCAGAGAGGCAAGTCAGTGGAGGGAGAGATGGAGGAAGAGACAGAGGGAGAGATGGAGGAAGAGACAGAGGGAGAGATGGAGGAAGAGACAGAGGGAGAGATGGAGGGAGAGACAGAGGGAGAGATGGAGGGAGAGACAGAGGGAGAGATGGAGGGGGAGATGGAGGGAGAGATGGAGGGAGAGACAGAGGGAGAGATGGAGGGGGAGATGGAGGGTGAGATGGAGGAAGAGACAGAGGGAGAGATGGAGGGAGAGACAGAGGGAGAGATGGAGGAAGAGACAGAGGGAGAGATGGAGGGAGAGACAGAGGGAGAGATGGAGGGAGAGACAGAGGGAGAGATGGAGGGAGAGACAGAGGGAGAGATGGAGGGAGAGACAGAGGGAGAGATGGAGGAAGAGACAGAGGGAGAGAGGCAGGGAGAGACAGAGGGAGAGATGAAGAGACAGAAGGAGAGATGGAGGAAGAGAACATCTGCCAGTGTCCCAGAGACTACAGGATCTGGTTGGGACAGGAAGATATTGTCAAGGAGCACAAAGTCTATTCAACACACCCGTACACACACACTCACTCACACACACACACCCGTACACACACACTCACTCACACACACACACCCGTACACACACACACACACACACACACACGTACACACCCGCTCATACTCTAACTGTCGCCTTCCCAGCCAATCTGGGAGGCATGCAAGATGGGGTCACAGCGGGTGTTCTTCTCTTAAATGTGTGTTCCCAATGGATTATTTTAATTGAATGCTTACATAGGACATTGGTTTGTGTGTGTGTGTGTGTGTGTGTGTGTGCAGTTTGTGTGAGCAATGCATGTGTGTTTGCTTTTGGCCAGCTATCCAGTCATTACTTTTGAAGTTATTAATTAAACCCTCAACCATCTGGTAGCTCAATAAAATTACGGAGAAAATTTCACTGATGAAAAAACAAAAAAACAGGAATGACGGACTGACTAAATGAATAAGTAAATAGATAGATAATCAAATTACTGCTTTAAAAAACCCCCCACAGAGAACACATAGTATTGTAAATGTGAACATCCCACCCTACGCACAGCTGTGTGTCTGTGCCTGCGTGCCTGTGCACCTCAGCCAGACTTACAGGTGAATCAAACACACCTGTCAGTGTGTCAACCTTTGATCACTGTGTCAACAACCCCTTTCATTTCCCTCCATCTTTCCTTTCTGTCCCTCTTGCTTTTTCTCCCTCTTTCTCTCTCAAACAGAAGGATGCAGCTCACACAGAATAACTCAAAACATGATCACAAATATACCGTCTCATTTGCATATCTGAAATGTGCTATTCCTATCCTATTAGTGACCAAAATGAGAACGTTTCATTCAAATGGTTGGCGGAGGAGTATGTATATATAAAAACAAACCAACAAATTCCTGCTAGTAAACCACATATTGCAACCCCCCCCCCCCTTTGTAATAACATCCAATACAGAAACCTGTTTCATACTCTAAAATTAGATCTCCATGACATTATCCATATGTTAGTTTCCACATTAATTTGATTTCAGTTAATAACAGTGCTAAACCCACATGTAAATAAGGATTGGAGCATGGAGATGAACGCTTCCACCTCACTCCGATGTATCCAGCTTTAGAATTAAACAAATGCACGTCGCACCAGAATGAATGTTCCTAAGGAAAACACTTCGAGCTACTTAGACAAGGTTAGAGCTGAACTAACCAACTTATGACTTGATTTACTGTGCATGCAGTATCACCTAGGGACTGCTCTGTGTGTTTGAGCCCTGGGGTTAGGGAACTGCACAGCACTACACTGCCTACACAACACAAGGAGAGAGGGATGGGTGGATGAAGAGAGGGATGTCAAACACTTATTGACGAAGAAGAAAAAGAGAAGAAATCATTGTGCGTCAGTCAGAGACTGAGAGTGGGAGACCAGACAGTTAAAGGGTAGAGAGAGAGAGAGAGAGAGAGAGAGAGAGAGAGAGAGAGAGAGAGAGAGAGAGAGAGAGAGAGAGAGAGAGAGAGAGAGAGAGAGAGAGAGAGAGAGAGAGAGAGAGAGAGAGAGAGAGAGAGAGAGAGAGAGAGAGAGAGAGAGAGAGAGAGAGAGAGAGAGAGAGAGAGAGACAGAGAGAGAGACATGAAGGGTTGGAGGGGATGACGTTAGTGTTCTCCAAGACTGAGATTACAGAGTCTGGACAGCCAGGCAGAGAACCTGGGGCTGAGGCATCAGAGAAGGGTAGATTACACACACTAAATGTACGCACATAAAGACTTATATCATTTTGTGAACACTAGGAGTTAAAAAGCATGTACATTGCCCATCAAGGTTAGTCGTGTGCTTTACTGTTGAAACGTGGACAGACATTATTCGTTTCCTTCTTTTTTTTTCTGTCTTCACTGTGATGAGATTCCATTAGACACCATTACGTCTCGGCCTAAGAGCCCTCTGAAGCTGAAACAATTACTGGTAGAAAAAAAAAAAAAAAGAGTAAAAAGAGCCCAATCATGGCTGAGCGCTCTCTTGCATTAGAGGAAGAGAGCAGCAGCGTGGGAGGCCTCCTGAAGGCCCTGGCAGCGCTGGAGTCAGAGGCCCCGTGCGGCTCAGAGCGCCTCATTACAATGACTGAGAGCCCCGCTGAAGGCCCTTGTGTGAGAGGCGTGATGGAGGGAACCTCTCGTGTTGGAGCCGTAATGGAGGCCCTTGTGCAGTTGCAATCCTCTCCCCTCTGCAGAGTACGAGCTGGAGCTGCCACTGTGCGCTGGCTGGAGAGCTGACCCATGCAGAGTGGCCTGCGAGGTGCCCTGCTCACAGTGGCTGTTGTAGCAGCTCTGAGGTCAGAGGGCGCAGGGCTTTCAGAGCCCTGAGTGGCTGGCACAGCAGTCAATCAATAGATAAAGTGGATAGGGGCGAAAGGTTCACTCGACCAATAATGGTCTGATGTAAGCTACTTTTCCTCTCTTTACTTTCTAATCTTTTCATCCGATGACTTCCACATTCCTTTGATCAACACCTGCTGTCTGTCACATGGTTTACTGCTGCAGGTAATTGCGGTTGCCAAAGTTGTCTTAGAATATCCCCCTTGCTGTGCTTTCAGCTGCTGTAATTTCCATCCATGTTAAATATCACCACTGCTGCTTTAATGTGAGCTTATTTTACTTCAGCTTATTTTTTGGGGGGGTTGACATTTGAGAGGAATAAGAGACCTTTGCAACATTTTTTATTTTTTTTTTAAGAACTGTTCTCTCCTTAAAGGTTGCAATGAAACATGAAACATTTACTTTAATTATAGAGAAAAATGGAAATGTACGAATCTTCATTTCAGAGGCAAGTAGAAGATTAAGTCTAAAATGGAAGAGGCATTCACCTCATGAAGGAGACAAAAATGACTGGTCCTGTTGTTTTATCTTTCAAGACCTGGAAAGAGATGGTATGGTATGGTTGATTGTCAGGTCGATCCAGTCCTCGCTTGTGTGTGTGTGTGTTTGTAATTCTCTCTTGCAGCATGTGGGCACAGGAGCTGAGATGTTGCTGCATGTGTTCATCGATTTCATGCCCTCTTCTCTCAGCTATTCATAACTCCCTTCAGTCTTCAGAAACCCTCTCTCCTCCTCCTCCTCCTCCGACTCTTCCTCCTCCTCCTTTCCCCTCAATCTTCCTCCTTCTTTGGTCCGTTGCCCCTGGCGATGGTTCAGCTCGGTAACCACCATTGAAACCGGAAGTGTTAGGGGGCCTGGCCAACCGCAGCGTCCCTCTGGTGTTGTGTTAGGTGGTCATGTGATGGAGGCGTGGATAAGCAGCAGGCAAGCAGGGTCAGAGGTCATCCGTGCGACGCTCGTTTACCAAAGGAGCGTTTTAAACACCCCATCGATCCACACAGTTTTCTGAGACTGGTATCCTAGCATGTAACAAGAAAATCACGTGTTGAGACAGACGGAGAGAGAAAGAGAGACAAAGAGAGAGAGAAAGAGAGAGAGAGAGAGAGAGAGAGAGAGAGAGAGAGAGAGACAAAGAGAGAGACAAAGAGAGAGACAAAGAGAGAGACAAAGAGAGAGACAAAGAGAGAGACAAAGAGAGAGACAAAGAGAGAGACAAAGAGAGAGAGACAAAGAGGGACAAAGAGAGACAAAGAGAGACAAAGAGAGAGACAACGAGAGAGACAAAGAGAGAAAGATACATAGAAAATCGCTGGGGAAGAATGAAATCATGCGATACAACTTTTTTAGACATGTACATGGATTTACTGTGTTTGTAAAGCGCAAGGCTTTTACTGTATGTAGTTTTGTTTCCCGCATGATTTGAACGTCCATGCCAGTCAGTAGACCATAGACTCCTGGTGGGAGGGTAGTTACACTGAGTGGGTGTTTTCTATGCATGGGGACATTCAAATGGAACTCACAGTGGGAAACCTTCAACAGGAGAACAGCCCTATTTGTACACCTTATTAACTGGGTCCAAAACCAGACTGGTAATGATAATGCATCCATATTGGGATGGAACGTAAAATAAGGATACAAAACAAGTGTAATTTTGTGTGTGTGTGTGTTTGTACATGTATATGTTTGTGTTTCTGTGTGAGAGAGCGAGAGTCTCTTCATGGTTCTAGCCCAAGTATGTAGCATTGATGTGTCTGGCTTAGTTCAGTCAGACTGGGCTCTCTCAACTGGTCTGCTTCCCTGGCTCTGTTCGGCTTGTCTAGGCTCTCTACAACCAAACACTCTGGCCTGGGCTAGAAAGCATGTGCCAGGCTGGCCACTCAGAGTGTGTATGTGTGTGTGTGTGTGTGTGTGTGTGTGTGTGTGTGTGTGAGAGTGTCTTAGTGTGTCTCCATTGCCTTTGTCTGTTTGTGTGTGTCTTCCTAGGTTTTAGTGTGCCATCGTGTACAACTCTAATACATCTTCACTTCTATGTCTATTTAATTTCTTATTGAAATCTAGTTCATCCCCTGTTCAAATCCTTCTGTGTCAGTCCCCTTGCCACAGCACACCATACAAACACACCCAAACACACACACACACACACACACACACACACACACACACACACACAGCGGGCTCTGTTCCCTATGGCTGGTGTGAGTCAGCTGGTATACCAGCTATACCAGTCTCCTCTTCTCTTTCATAATGGGCCAACCACCTGACATGTTACTGTCACACCACCGGGAACATTGGGATTACCCATGCTCATATCCCACCCCCTACTGCCTCTGTCTGCCTGCCTATCTGCCTGTCTGACTTTCTGCCTGTCTGCCTTTCTGCCTGTCTGTCTGCCTGTCTTTGAGCCAAGATAAACATGTCTGAAGATGATTACTAATGTCTGTTTCTGGAGTTTTTTGCCATCTAGTGGTTAGTTTGAGAAAAAACATACCTTGCTCCGCCCTTTGGCACAAGCTTTTGAAAGAAAAAGCTTCTTCCTACTGTGTGTGTTTGTCTATATGTGTTGTTTCTGTGTGTGTGTGTGTGTGTGCATGCAATCATGTGTGTCCGTTAGCTTGCCCCACTATGTGTGTATGTGTGTGTGTGTGCGTGTGTGTACGTGTCCGACATGTTGTAGAAGATAGAAAGTCATTACTGGTGTGTGCTCTGGAGCGGATCTAAGTTGTCTCATTTAGCTGTCCAGTCTGCCTGTCTACTTCTACCTAGGCCTCAAAATTATTGATTTGAGCGACCTGTATATCTCTGAAAAGGAGGACTGAAGAGGATGAGACAGAACAAGACCATCGCTGGCTGAAGTAATTGATTCTGTGAATACATGTTCCTATAAATAGTTCTCAGATAGAGTGGTGCAATGCCAACATGATCATGACAGTCCACAAAGAACCCCCCAGAAAAGCTGGACTGATATTTTTGTATTTTACCCCTTGAACAAGGTTGTATTTGTCTAAAAATATTATCCTTTTGAATCGCAATGCAATGACAGAGCCCAGAAATACACATGTCAACATGTGAAACATTGGTCAACGCACCACCATGCTGTACAGCTAAAGAATCGGGTATCTAATAAGAACAACATACATAAGTATTTTATTTTTAACTTATGATAATAATATCAGAAAACCATAACAACAGCAGAAACCTGTAAAATTTAAAAATATTTTTAAGGAGAGTGTTGTATTACTGTCGACATAAGGTTCATAACAGCACGTGCATGTTGAAATGGTGCTCGTGTCTTTGGAACACAATCCCTAACTAGGCCTTGAGGACTGAGGGTTTGGAGTAGGCTCACAATGTCATAGCAGATATTCATCTTTCATCTTCTACAGCCCTCGCCTCATACTCAAGTTGTACTCAAATCACTCTGAGGATTTCACTCCATCTCTCAATCTGGATATTCCCATTTCACCGTCTCTGCAGTCGACTCCTTGCTTCATTCGCTTCACTGCTTAGATTAGAACACTTGACCAACCATACCCGTAAATACATTTTCTCATCTATGTGTGTGCGTGTGTGTGCGAGTGTCTGTGTGTGTGTGTGTGTTTGTCTCAGTCTGGGCCCAGCTGTGACTGTGCCTCCATCAGTAGAAAGTGATCTCTCTGAGGTAATTAAACTGGAAACACCTGTCTCTGTTCTGTCCCTGTTCGATACCATCCACACCTGAGTAACCAGGGCCCCAGACGACTGCAGCTCCACAGGTAATCTCTTCAGGAGCCAACACACCTCGCTTGAATATCACACTACGCTGACCTGCAACAGCTGCAGTTATACTGTATGTCCCATAGAAACAGGCTGCAGGCTGCTTCTGATGCCACAAAGGAAACACGTTCTCCATGAACATGGTCAACTTAGGCTCAGGGACCAAATCTGAACTCAGACTGATCCTTCTGGTGACTCGTAAATGACATGGCTTCTTGACATGTACATTGGCTTTCAGACCGGGAACCATTTTAGATGAGCTCATGTGCAGGGTCATGCCTACTATACCTCCTCCAGTCTCCTCTCACACATTGACCCTTGTTTATGAGCGAGGCCTTGTTATGAGCAGTAAGCAGGTGTCAAAGTATCCCCGTGGTGGGGAGCAGTTTGTGTCTGTATGTGTGTCCCCTGGCTCATTGTAGAGAGCTGTGTGTGTGTGTGTTTCCCTAAGCCCCTGGTATATGGCAGCATGTGTGTGTGTGTGTGTGTGTGTGTGTGTGTGTGTTTGTGCCTGTGTTGAAGCAGGATCCATGTCCTCTTGCCTTCTTTCCAATCTCCCGCACAGCAGTGGCCCTATCACTGCTCCAGTTTACTCATCAACTCACCTGTGGCGCACCTTGATTTGAAACGACACCACATTTGTTCTAGGTAGTGTAAACATACTGCGGAGCAGCAGGGGGCGTGGCCGTGTGAAAGCCAGGTAGATTCAGAAATTTGTGGAGGCGCTACACTACACAGCAACAATTAGACACCTCCATTAGTTTTATTGTAATAGAGTTTCAAACTCCAAAGCCTCAAGTTGTTTTCAGACTTTCAGCACGAAATGGCTGACATGCATCACCCCGGTGGATGGAGAACCGCGGAAACACATAAAATGTTGTGGATGAATAGGCATGGACGTGCATCCAGGAGAAATGTTCCATGCAGGTAGACCCTAATGCAGACCTAGCATAGCTGTTTGTGACTGCTGCGCCCTACCCTCCCTCCCTCCCTCCCTCCCTCCCTCCCTCCCTCCCTCCCTCCCTCCCTCCCTCCCTCCCTCCCTCCCTCCCTCCCTCCCTCCCTCCCTCCCTCCCTCCCTCCCTCCCTCCCTCCCTCCTTCCCTCCCCCTGTTCCACTTCTCCGGCACCAGCCTTCATTAAAGCCCCTCTCAGCGTCCTGGCCTGTTATACGCCCGGACTCACGCCCATTCAGCCCTTTGATGTACACTCAGGGAAGATTCAAAGAGTGCCTCCGGTCCTCTTACCTTTTCACATCCACGACCGCTTTGGTAGCAGACTGGAGGAAGGAGCCATTTCAAGTCTGTTTCTCTCATGCCTTCCGAACACTTGATGTGTTTCTCTATTGTGTCACTCGATTCAAGTTTAGGGTTAGAGAGCTAACTCTCCTGATGTGTCTGCTCTCTCCTAGTGTCTGAACCAGGAAGGAACAGGGCTGCTGTACTGGAGCCAAGTCAGTTAAACACACTATTTGAAGAGTAAAGCAATACATAGTTGGGGTCAACCACAGCTGACATTATTCCATGGTCATTTGAGAGAATAATGGGGTGTGGTCCATTTGTTTTGTGTGTGTGTTTCTGTGTGTGTGTGTGTATGTGTGTGTGTGTGCACTGTCCTTTCTGTGACTTTTTGCTTTGCCTGTAAACTGCCTGACGTGTTCTTACATACAGTCGGTGTTGCATGTTCCACTTGACTACACACACTCAGGGTCACTGCACAAAGTGTTCCAAACAAACACACACACACACACACACACACACACACATAGAGAGACACAGTTAAAATAATGACTGGTGAATTATTTTCATGGTGCTTGGGTGGATAATTGACATGGCTGGTTAACACAACTGATCTTGTGTCTTCTCCAGAAGACTAAGTGTTGTGTTCTCTCCAGAGGCACAGTGTTGCCTCATCACTCTGTCTTCAATTCTCTCCCGCGACGTAAACGGCTGGCGGATTGTTCTGGATGGACACACCATACGGCTGATAAAGCCTTGAGTGCGACTCAGCCTCTGAACCCCGTAGAGGCCGGTCTCCTTCAAAGTGACACTTAAGACAGGTTCTGTGTGCTTCTGACATTACAGTAACACTGCCTTGCCAAAAACTTGGCTTAACCAAATCCCTTTAGTGTACGTGCAAGCTTTTGCCTCAACCGGCCAACAGCCAGTTTAATCTCATGTTCCTCAGCCCTTTCCAAGAACCCTACTGTACTGTGTCTTTCCAGTCACAAAACCACAGTCGCCCACCACCCAGGAAAGCTTCAGTTCGACCCCGACCGCAGAGCTTCATCTCTGGGTTGTGTTGGAGTTGGGCACCCCGATGGGCTGTGATGGGTCAAAGAGCTTTGTGTCACAGGGACTCTATTGTCAGTGATGGTGACAATGACAGTGACACTGTGTGTGTGTGTGTTTGTGTTTGTCACACCCTCACTCACCCTCACCCAGATGCTATCGATTAGCATTGTCAGGGCAGTCTTAGATGTGTCATGGACGTCTCCTTTGTGCTGGGATGATAGAGACACACGTACAGCAGGGGCCATTTCAGAAAAACACGCCGAAATGTCAAGGTTCGACAGAAGTGTGAGGTAAGTGTGTGCGTGCGTGTGTGTTGGACAGGTTTGTCGTGGGGTTTGAGAAGGTGCAACACTGTGAGGGCACACAACTGTCACCAGAAAGAAAGAGAGAGAGAGAGATGGAGAGATAGTGACAGAGAGAGTGAGATAGAGAGAGAAAGAGAGAGAGAGAGAGAGAGAGAGATGGAGAGATAGTGACAGAGAAAGAGAGAGAGAGAGAGATGGAGAGATAGTGACAGAGAAAGTGAGAGAGAGAGAGAGAGAGAGAGAGAGAGAGAGAGAGAGAGAGAGAGAGAGAGAGAGAGAGAGAGAGAGAGAGATGGAGAGGAGAGAGAAATGACTGTAATGAACAGTCTCTGATGTGAGATTTTTCTTGTCGATGTTGTTGTGTGCTTGTCCTCAAGCCATCAATCAAGTATTGACCTTGAGTATGGCAGAGGCAGAGAGAGAGAGAGAGAGAGAGAGAGAGAGAGAGAGAGAGAGAGAGAGAGAGAGAGAGAGAGAGAGAGAGAGAGAGAGAGAGAGAGTAGTAAGCCTGTCCTGTCTTCATGTCATGTGTTTTGATGTTTGTGAGACTGTGTGTCTGCTTCCCGACACCCCCCCCCAAACACAAACACATTCATCTGTCCTATCACATTGATCTCTCATGAAATGTAGAGCTGTTTACTCACATTCAACCCACAGCAGCCCACACTGCTTCTGAAAGACATATTGATTAGTGTGTGTGTGTGTATGCATATATGTGTGTGTGTGTGTGTGCATGCTAGAGAATACCAGAGAATAGCGAGTGTATCATTTAGGTTAGACACGGGTGTGCTGCTTGATGCAGTGCCTTGAGCAGTGGAGAATGAGGGATGATGGAGGATGGAGAGAGACAGCAGAACCCAGACGTTTCCCACTCATCCCATCTGGGTGTAGATGTTTAACGGCATCTTGTGTCTCAGTGTCAGAATAATCCCACCTGTAACTTGATTTGTCACTTTTTGCTACTTCTGGAATGAACAGGGTTGAGATGTGAGGATGAGGAGGGTCCTGTGGTGGGAGGAAGGGTGGAGGTAAGCAGAGGAGGAGGGTGTTGTGTTGGGAGGAAGGGTGGAGGTAAGCAGAGGAGGAGGGTGTTGTGGTGGGAGGGTTAGGGTGGAGGTAAGCAGAGGAGGAGGGTGTTGTGTTGGGAGGAAGGGTGGAGGTAAGCAGAGGAGGAGGGTGTTGTGGTGGGAGGAAGGGTGGAGGTAAGTAGAGGAGGAGGGTGTTGTGGTGGGAGGGTTAGGGTGGAGGTAAGCAGAGGAGGAGGGTGTTGTGGTGGGAGGGTTAGGGTGGAGGTAAGCAGAGGAGGAGGGTGTTGTGGTGGGAGGGTTAGGGTGGAGGTAAGCAGAGGAGGAGGGTGTTGTGGTGGGAGGGTTAGGGTGGAGGTAAGCAGAGGAGGAGGGTGTTGTGGTGGGAGGGTTAGGGTGGAGGTAAGCAGAGGAGGAGGGTGTTGTGGTGGGAGGGTTAGGGTGGAGGTAAGCAGAGGAGGAGGGTGTTGTGGTGGGAGGGTTAGGGTGGAGGTAAGCAGAGGAGGAGGGTGTTGTGGTGGGAGGGTTAGGGTGGAGGTAAGCAGAGGAGGAGGGTGTTGTGGTGGGAGGGTTAGGGTGGAGGTAAGCAGAGGAGGAGGGTGTTGTGGTGGGAGGAAGGGTGGAGGTAAGTAGAGGAGGAGGGTGTTGTGGTGGGAGGGTTAGGGTGGAGGTAAGCAGAGGAGGAGGGTGTTGTGGTGGGAGGAAGGGTGGAGGTAAGCAGAGGAGGAGGGTGTTGTGGTGGGAGGAAGGGTGGAGGTAAGCAGAGGAGGAGGTCAGGGTGCAGCAGGCCATTAGGTTGATAGATGTCTCGTGTCTTGGGCTTAGAGACACACACACTTCTGAGCCCGTGCTGACCCCTCCACCCCCAGGACCTCCCCCCCCCAACACACACACACACATGCTTCTCTCCAGAGGCTCTTTTGTCTGGTTATTTCCAGCCCGACGGAGCCCCTTGTTTTGGCGAGTTGACCTTTAAAGTGAGTGATGGGGTTCTTATTGTCTGTGAGGCAATAACTGTCTGGACACAGGTCATCTTCACCAGGCCTGAATCACATCCTGTTTCTACGCTGGGTCCACTGGCTTTCAGGTAGGGTCTGAAGCACACACACACACACGGTTGTCAGCAAGCACACACGGTTGACAGCAAACCTACATGGAGATACATTCCCAACATTGGTCACTGGCAGAGTTGCTCACAACCATACTGTGCTCACAAGAGCACACATACACAAACACACACGCACAAAGGAGCACACACAGTGCATCAGTGTTTAACTCTAGCAGGCACTCAGAACTAGCAGGGAAGCGCAGAGTAAAGGTCAGCAATCTCTGCCCAGCCATGTAAACAACCCCATGGCCTCAGTAGACTGGTCATGTGCAGGACACTGAGGGCATTTAAACCATTTGGTCTTTTCTATATTAGTATGCTGTTCACCACCAGTCAAATTGTTATCATTAAAGTCTGTTTATTTCCACCCCGCTTTCTCTCTATCTGTCTCTCCTTTCCTTTTGCTTCCTCTCTCTCACTCTCTTTCTCTCTCATCACTCATTGGTGTGTACCAATTTGGCTGCAAACAAATAATAGAACCGTATTACCACTTACAAAGGGTATTTAAGGGTATTCATGCCACTCATTGAGGATTTCCTATTATCGATATCCCCTTTTGGTGGAGAGTCTGACAGCGAGTACAGATTCTCACTCCCAGATGCCGTTGTGGGAGGACGTGGAGCCTCCCTCCATCTCCTCCTCTCCCACAGCTCTGTTGTCCTCCGCTGCTCTGATTTCACAAGCAGTCCTCCGATGGGTCGTCCCCTGGTGGGAGACTAACGCAGATGGCATCTGGAACCTTCACACCGTCCTCGCCATGACAACCGTTCCTCTCTCTTCACATCTTGCTCGGTTGCTGTTGCCCCGGCGCCCATCTCTGTGGCTGTGTGAGTCAACAGGCCTGTCTGCTTTGATAACGCTTGTTTACTCTGTCGCCTCTCCGTGTCGTTTGCTCCCACTCCCGCTCTCGTCCTCTGGCTTGGCTCATAATTGGACCAGGAGAGTCTGCGTGGGCCACAGTTCAGACCGAATATTAAATATATTTTTTGAACTCTGCGTCTTCCTTTCTGTTGCCCTCCTCTTCGCCTCTCTCTTTTCCTTTTAGGCGGACATTTCTCCTGTCCTCTGTGTTTTTCCTCTTTCCTCTCCGATCCAAAGATCAGTTTGTGCCTCGGTACGTGTCGCCTTTTTTGTGCTTGTTTTCCATCGGCAGCGTGGTGTGGGATTGGGCCATCCTCTCTGGCCTCAGAGGCAGATGGTGGCGGTGTGGTGGCGTGGCGGTGCCTGGGCTCCACGCGCACGGTCAGCAAAAGGTCCCCTCATCAAGCTACAACGGTCAATAAGGAGGCCGGTGATTGGTCCTGCCTGACCCTGCATGCCGTGGCTCCGTCGGCTCCTGGGATGTTGAGCTTTGCACCCCCAGTCATGTCTTTATCTCTCCCAGACTGAACTGTAACTTTGGAGTAGCGGTAGAAAGCATCACCTCATCACTTCTCCATTTTGCTGGTCCGTTCCTTTCTAATTCAGTCAATAAACCGCAGAAAGCACAGGAAAGATCGGTTGGTTAACAAACCTCCACCTCTAAAGCCTGCCTGCCTGCCTGCCTGCCTGCCTGCCTGCCTGCCTGCCTGCCTGCCTGCCTGCCTGCCTGCCTGCCTGCCTGCCTGCCTGCCTGCCTGCCTGCCTGCCTGCCTGCCTGCCTGCCTGCCTGCCTGCCTGCCTGCCTGCTCTATCTATCTGTCTTCCTGCCTGCTCACCACAAAAAAAGTGAGGCTTTTGCACGATAAAGTTCAAAGTGGGATTATTAATTTACAGAAAGACAGAGAGACAGAGAGAAACCGACACAAACATCAAACAGAGAGAAAGGGCTTCTGCGGGGGAGGACTCCGAAAAGATGCCAACTTCGGAACTGACGCTCAAAAGAAAGACAACGTCCCTGTCTCCCTGCACACGCACACCCTCTCCCCTCTTCCCCTGGTTCTGATGTATCTGCCATCATAAAACAAGGCACCGAGATTGTTTTTAATCTTCTAAGGCTTGTGGAATTATGAAAGGGCATGTGTAGGTCTCTGTGTGGTTTCACAATGATTGTGGTTTGTCTTAAAGAAGAAACAGATACTGAGGGATGGTGCGTGTGTGTGCTGTCTGTGTGTATGTGTGTGAGAGAGAGACACAACATATTTTTTTTTACATAACTCGAGACACTTCCATCCATGGATGTGCTAATGGGGCATCCATATCTGAGGGGGTTGGCCACGGCAGCCTCTGGCTACATCTACATTTAATAGTCCCAGTCAATTTCAATTGCATACATTATACATGGAAATGTGCGTCACAGTTAGTTAACAGTTGGAGTGGTGGGCTGTGTTTCCATCCGGATGAGATGGGCTCTGTAGACATTAAAGCTGAGGTAAGTATATGGTCCATTAGGCCAACTGCTCTCTTAACACAACTCTCTTTAACGGTCAAACAAATTGAGCTCAAATGAAGAGTAGTGTCATTAAATCTACACTTCTTTTTTGCAGTCGTTAGATGCAATCAATTTAGTTGCACTTGGATTGATGTTAAACTAACGTGAGCACAAAAATAAAACACTATAATAAACTAAACACACACACACTTTACCTCAAGGTTATATGTTATTTGGTCACTGTCAAACACAATCCTAGCATTATCACACAATTCATAGCTCTGAGAGAAATATTTGGAAATGGAGCCCCTCACATCTTTCAGACAGCTTTGTACTAAACATGACACATCCAGCACACAGACTGTGGTGTGGGCTTGATCTAATACCAACCAGCGTGGATCATGTGTCTGTTATCATATGTCTTCTCCAGGATGTCACCATCTCCCACAGAGAAACCCTCCCACATGGGGTCTCCTTAACCTGAACTGTTCAGGAAGCACATGTGCAGGAAGTGTTGCCTGCAGGCTTATAAGAACTGTGTCAGAATGTTCTATAATTGCTCTTTGACCATTTATAATTGAATCAAAAGGTCGATGTTGATAGGTCCATTACCTTAACAGGATATGAAACTTTGTTGGACAAGAGCAGATTTAGCATGCATGTTATACTTTACTCAAGATTAGAAGTTTCAATATTGTAGGACCGCCTACTTAATGTCTGTCAGAGTTATTCTGTTTTCTATGTCTTTGATGTGTCTTGTTTTATCATTATCTAGAGTTGCTTGTCCTCCAATGCTAAGAGCAAACACAGGTAACAGAAGACCACAGTCTAACAAGCTTAGATTTGCACTCAGCCAAGCTGGGCTTTTTCCAGGAACTGACCATTATTTAATTTGCTGAATGCAAAGCTTGGTGAGAGGGACTGAGATGGTGGATTAAGAGATAAGGGTTTTTTGGAGGACAAGGACATCATCTAAATAACGAATTTCCCCTCAGCAGACATGAAAATGCAGCAAACAAAAAAAACAACAAGGTCACTGACCTGAAACTTTGCTCAGTGATATTTGCAATTATCTTTGACTGTAGAAAAGAAGAAAAAACTGATACATGGCGAAACAGATATGCATTTTTATTATCGTTTCGAGGAGGGGAGCATATTTTGCAGATCAGTATGCAGAATGTCATCCTCGTGTTACCGTTCAGTTGAGGAGGCACTGAAGGGTCCTGGCAGACTAAACACAAAGGCCACCCTCAGACATGGGGCATTGCTCACAGAGACGGGAGGTGGACAAGTCTGAACTTGCCAAGCTACAGTAACACAAAGACCTCTGCACACTTAACAAAGACCATAAACTTAAAATTGAACCTCTTCCACACAGGTCATGATGAAATAATGATCCAACTCTTACTTGTACATGACCCATCTGCACCCGACCTCTGTCCAGAGTGCGTATGGTGATGAAATGATCAAATAAAGAGGAGGATAAAGAGAGAGGGACATTAGTTTGGCCTCTCCGCTCATTAAAATGAGACTGTTCTGTCTGCAGCTCATAACAAGTAGAAAGGATAATACTCTGGCCTGCTCCCTCCCTCCTCCCTCCCTCCCTCCCTCCCTCCCTCCCTCCCTCCCTCCCTCCCTCCCTCCCTCCCTCCCTCCCTCCCTCCCTCCCTCCCTCCCTCCCTCCCTCCCTCCCTCCCTCCCTCCCTCCCTCCCTCCCTCCCTCCCTCCCTCCCTCCCTCCCTCCCTCCAGCTCCCTCCCTCCCTCTCTCCCTCCCTCCAGCTTCTGTGTCTCTGTTAATGGGTATTTAAAGGGTATGTAGAAAGGATAATACTCTGGCCTGCTCCCTCCCTCCCTCCCTCCCTCCCTCCCTCCCTCCCTCCCTCCCTCCCTCCCTCCCTCCCTCCCTCCCTCCCTCCCTCCCTCCCTCCCTCCCTCCCTCCCTCCCTCCCTCCCTCCCTCCCTCCCTCCCTCCCTCCCTCCCTCCCTCCCTCCCTCCCTCCCTCCCTCCCTCCGGCTTCTGTGTCTCTGTTAATGGGTATTTAAAGGGTATGTCAGAGTGCATAGGATAAAGTGTGTGTTGAGGTCAGGGCGAGCCTGTGCTATATGCTCTCCCTGAGGGAAGAAAGAATGAAACATGCATTTAAACACAGCTCCAAACGTCTCCTTTCAAAACACTCCAGTTCTCTGTTGTTCGCCCGGCAACTAATCTCTTTCTGAATTAAAACGTTGACAGGTTATCATAATCCAATTTCGGAGACAATCGCGCCGAGTACCTCGCAGCGCAGAGGAGAGGAATCCGGATCGGAATTGGATATGCACTTGGCGGATTAAATTACGGCTGGAGAAATAATTATGGCCTACATTGGGAAATATATGTTGTGTTATTGCGTGGCATCGTGTAGCATTCACTATTGTACACCGCACGTATATCAAATCCAGTATTTTCAACAAGATGCGCAGCAGGGAAAGGGAGGGTGTTATTGTCTTATTGTTCTATGTGTCGCATAGCGCAATATTTGTTCTCCAAATATTGTCACTCCCTAATGAAGTAAGCGTCTTTTATTTATTTATTTATTCTTCTTTCTCGCAACTGAAAACCTCCCTTGTGTTGTGAGAGCGGGGGAGATGTTGGACCCCTCCCCCACCACCACCTTTCTAAACGAACACACTCCAAGACATTTGAATCCTAATGCGATTTTTGGAGTGCGATGCGGCATGTTTTTTGAAGCAGCCAGCCGGTTGAAGAATTGTGTCTGAACTGTGTGCGGTGAATTGGCTCTGATCTTCAGATTTGATGTAGCTCTGTCTTGGCACACACACATCCATACACCTGAACAGACACACGCACACACAGACAAACACGCACACAGAGATGCACAGATGCACACAGACACACACACATGTCCAACCCTTGCCCCCACCCTGTCCCCCAGGCGGGGTAGAGCAGGGGGCAGCATCTCCGTCTGTGGTGTCTGGTGTAGGGCCCGATGGCAGCTGTCCCAAACCATCACCATGACTCCTCAAATCAGACCTGTCAGTCTCAGCAGCCACTGGAAGAACACGGGGCAAAAGCAGCCCCCCCCCCCCTCACACACACACACACACACACACACACACACACAAACGTGGATGGAGGGATGGCTTGAGGGTGGGAGGATAGAAAAGGAGTCAGAGGGTCCAGTAAACAAAAACACAGCAGCCCAAAAAAGAGACAAAGGGTTAGAAGGACGGGAAGACGGGAGTAGGGGAGGAGAGGAGGAGGGAGAGTACAGTACAAGATGGAGGGAAAAGGGAATGAGGGATGGAGGGATTGGGGGAGGGATGAAGGAAGGAGGTTGGGGGTTGGGGGCAAGTTGAGCTGCGATGCATCATTTTGATATCATTGACCCCCCCAAGAGATCTTAGTGGTCCCCCATTCATCAGGGCTGGTGTCAGAGCGACTCGGAGGCAGATTGTGAGAGCACAGCTGTGGATCTCTGTGAGGCCTAGTGGAGGCCGACCTGGGTGGAGAGAGAAATGGCTCCGATCTACATCAAAGACACACAGACAAAGATTAAAGACGGTTCATGTCACCGCTCTACAGGCTTTTGTTAAAGCCGAATAATGCTGCCTATGATTGGATTGCATTTCAAATGATAGTGTTTCATATCAAAGTCCATTTCTCATTGTTATGTGGCTGTTAACCCCCAGGAAGCTAGTTTAAACAGCTGGGCTCAGTATGATTTTCCAATACTTTTTGTTTGGGTGTGAACTTTGGTAAATCAGCGGATCTCCGATTTCCTTCCAATGAGGACACGACGGCTCCTTCGCTTTATTGATCTGTTTGTCCATTCCTGTTATCTAATTATTTCATGGGCTTACCCCTCGCTTCTATTCTGTCTGCGCTCTGGATATCTTTGATGACCAGGCTCACCGTCAGGACAGATAATAAGGACGGGTTTATCCAAACTGTTAGCCTACTCTCTGGATACGCTTAAATATTTTAAACGACTGCGGCGCTTTGAAATTGCCACAAAGGGACATGGGCTGCAAATCAAAATGATGGAAACATGAATAGAGATCTGTCGTGGCGAGGCTTTCATCTGTGCCTGAGCGCGCACCGCTGTCTTCCGCCGTGTGGCCGAGAGGGAGGGAAAATGACCGTCATAAATATGGTTTTGATTTTCTAACCAGGCTCAACAACAAAGTTACGGCAAGGACATTAGCCGCATTGATCGCGTCTGGTCGATGGCATAAAGCAAGCAGTGACCTTTCCCTCGTTTGGAGGCATAAAACTCCTTGTTGAAAGTCTCAGAGGGGTCTGGCTGGAGGCATTAACACAAATTACTGCCCGCCATTAAAGGCCTGCATCAATTCCACCACGCAACGTCATTACCAGGGGCCGATTTAACGCCAGAGAGACACCGTCCCGTGCTGCAGCGGCACAATCACACACACACGCAGGCGTGCGCGTGCACACACGCACACACTCACACACACACACTGGGAGAATGCTGAGAAGCCTATTATACACACCCTGATTTACACCTACACTGTCTGTCGCCACAACGATCAAGCCACCAGCACATCACGGTAGCGTGACAGGGCGACTAATTCAGCACAGATATATCTGCCTCCCCCAACAGCGCATTGAGAGGATGCTCCGTGAGAGACAAGGAAAATACATTACCACCGGCAACATACCATCTCTAGTTCACTTCTGTTGAGTTACACAACCCACCATCACTGTATGGTTATTTATACCCTTTAGTTGGGCGTAGATATCCGTTGGGTTTTTGTGTTTTGTTAAAAAATGTGTACAAAGGTAGGAAGGACGACTAACAGTTCAGTTCATCCTGACAGTGTTAACATGTATGAAATTCATTATTCCTGAGTGAGAGCTTTGCCCACAAAGAATATTGGCCTGTGGCTAAGCTTTATTTGCTCAGTGTAGTCCTTCACCATCAATTAGGCTACATGAGTTTACAAATCATTTACTTTTACATGATGATGAACCCAGTGCCCAGTTTCTCTGCACGGTCTGTGTTGATATGTTAGTTGTTCCATCATGTATGATATTTGGATAAAAGTGTCTGCCTCAGTACATGGATACACGGATGTTGTTTTAGTGTGTGGTGCACTGGTAGTGTGTGGTCTGGGCTACAGACCTGCTGTCATAGCAGTAAAGCAAATATAACATACAGTAGAATAGCCAGCATTGCACTGTGATGTTCAGGGGATAGGTCATTACAAAAGGCATGTCCAGACTCATCAGTGATCCCCAAGTGTGTGTGTGTGTGTGTGTGTGCACTCTGAAGTGTCAGACATTGTGCTTAGCTGAGCATATCATTCTCCACAGAGCTTCTCTGGCTCCTACTGTTCACAGAGCACAGAGATGGGTCAGGGTGTCCACTCTTCTCTGGATCACCCCCCCCCCCCACACACACACACACACACACACACACATGTGAGTCTAGCACTTTGAGTCGGACACTGTACTGTCAACCGAGCATGAGCTATTTAATGAGTACACTCCATCAATATGTGTGTGTGTGCTCTTGCAGAGACAGAGCGGTCCTCTCTTCTTCATGGGTTCCCCGAGAGCAATCTTCCATTTCACACACCAGCCTGGACCTGTGACTCCTGGAAGGGATTCTTCCCTCCCCACAGATGGATCCTGCCATGATGAACTGACGCACCTGGGGAGAGAGGGAGAGAGGGATGAAGGGATGAAGACGGAAAGGCAGATCCATGCTGGACTGCGTTGAATGCTGTTTTGTCATTTGTTGTTTTCTTGTCCTTTATCTCCAGTCCGTCCTCTCCCTGGGTGTGCTACTGTGGGCTGGAGGGAGTGTGGAGGGAGCATGCTGCGCCGTGCAGCCGTCCTGCTGGAGCCTCGCCGTTGGCAAAGGGGCATTGTGGGTAATAGAGGAGGCTCCAGAAAGCCTCCACTCCATTCCCATGATCCTCGTGGAGGGGGTTCAGAGATAATCGGAGCACTGAATTTGGGACCGAGTTGCCGTTTATGTGTGCGTGTGCCTTGTATGTGTGTGTGTGTGAGCCATGTGTGTGTGTGTGTGTGTGAGCCATGTGTGTGTGTGTGTGTGTGAGCCGTGTGTGTGTGAGCCGTGTGTGTGTGATGTGTGTGTGCCGTGTGTGTGTGTGCCGTGTGTGTGTGTGCCGTGTGTGTGTGTGTGTGCGTGTGTGCGTGCGTGTCTGGCAGAAAGACAATGAGTCCAGTGCCAGACACCCTCCATATGTCCTACACAGTCTGTCTGAGCCCAACAGCATCCAGCAATAACAGGGCAAAGCCATCACAGAGTATTTAACAGTCAGTTACAGCTCAAACACAACAGACACAATTTAATATAATTGTATGGGTTCTAAAGCAATGGACAACACTGAGATTTGTTTTATAATTGAATAGCGGGTTAATAGCCATTGTCCACATACTTATGTGTCGTTGCTAGAATAATGCACTCACACACGCGCACACACACACGTATATTCTGACACACAATGCGCCATACAGGGATGATGCTAAATCGTCCCCACAGCTGGGTAACATAGCCCACAGACTGATTAAAATACTTAGCCTTGCAGAAGAAAGAAAAAAAAAAACATATTTGCATTGAGCTTGCAGGTGTGTACGGTCTGTTAAAGTAGCTGAATGGTTGGAAGAGGAGATGAGGAAAGGCTTCATGCACATCCCAGATGGCATTGATTGTATTCTGTGGAGGGCTAAGGAGAGGGGGCAAAGGACGATGGCATTTGGGGTACATAACAAGACCTCCACTTCCACCACCTGAGTCACTGTGGTGACAATGACATCATCAGTGCATAGGGGGGTACAAGTGGAGGATCGAGTTGGTCTCTCACCTCCTGTGTCGATAGAAAGGTGATAATTGGCTTGGCAGCCTCAACCCCTCAGCCTTAACCTTGGCCCTAGCCCCAGCCCTACACCAACTAAGATCATTATCAGCATGATTTGAGAGGGAGAAAAAAAAACAAATCTCACTCTAACAACATTCACAGTTCTGTGTCCTCTATATGTCAAAACACCTTATATAACTGTGTAACGGGGCCAAGAATACATGAGAGCGCAGGATGGAAGTGAAGGGAGACAAGAGGAGAGAGGAAGAGGAGGGAGGAAGAACTGTGGAGTTAAAGATTAGGATCAGTGACCTACGCACTTTTGTAAAGCTCTCTTTTGGAAGTCGCTTTGGATAAAAGTGTCTGCTAAATGAATACATGTAAATGTAAAGATGCAGACCAATAAAAGGCTGTCTTCTCTGACCTTCACCTATTCAATATTCAGAATGAACAGACAAAAAGCCTGAGTTTGACCCACTTCTTAACCAATCGCATGTATGTGTGTGATGGGGTGGTGTCAGTAACGCATATGTTGTCTCCCCCAGGCCATGCTGTGGGCATCCCCTCTCTCACCAAGCCCCCCCCTCTCCGCTGCGGGTCCAGCCCATCTGCTGGAGTCCATCCCTGGGCAGGGTTTTGCCCCACTCCCCCTGGGTCTCGCAGGTGCTGGCCAATTTGGTACTGAGAGACGGACTGACAGGTGGATGGGTTGTTCTTACTGTGACTGAGCTTTGTCTTGGTGACTTGTACTGTAATACAACATCGATTTGTATCTAGAATAGTATGCTCTGGGCTGAGGACTGAAGAGCAAGTTCCTATTTCTGGAAGGCAGCAGTTGGTGTTAGGTCCAAGGATATGTACCTTTGCCTTGCTAGGCCTTGATAAAAGGACAAAGCTGAAGAAAATTATCCAACACATGTCTTTGTTTGCAAAGTTTATGAATATGCTGTCCTTTACATAGTCCTGTAAAGTCCCTCTGATATCCTCAAACATCATATAACACAACCTAGAAACAGACCTTGGAGGTTAAGGACAGAATCAGGGTGAAGAACAGGATCAATGGAGACAAAATGAACGTGCTATTCATGTGGATAAGATCAAAGACAACAATAAAATAAGTGGTGGACAAGAGAAGTGGCTACTCCATCTAGTCTGGACTAATATCCATTATATATATGTCTGGGTCTGAAATATGAATTTCATTTAGGTTTGTTTTTTTTCAAAGAAAGGAGCAGAGTCTAGCACTCAGATGTTGCATATTGAGGCTCGACATGACATTTTTAATCAACAACCTGCAATTGTACATTTACAAACCATGAAGCAAGAAAAATTGACACTTACTGACGTGAAACAAGATAAGAGTTGGAGAGAACATTGCTTTTCCACCCACTGTCATTGCCATTTGTTAAAACAATTAGAATTCTCCAGTTTTTCTACAAAGTGAAGGACAAAAAACAACAAAATGCAAGCCTGGAACATTTTGTATTTTTTCCCCCTCCTTCCCTGGATGTTAATTCTCATTTTAATTGCATCAAACCACTTTTTCTCACATCTGAGAAATGTGTACGTGTGAGGGTGTTGATTAGAGAAAGTAAAAATACTACATGTAGGATTTTATGCTAATTACCCTTTAAACCTGCTCACGTCAGTTAGCGTCTCTAATTAGCATGTTTCCGACAGGAGCGGGGAGAGTGAGAGAATGGCACACTGGGGCTCTGCAAAGCTAAATTAACGGTGTGAAAACCGAGACGTTTGAGTTTTTCTTTTTTTTTCTTCCTCCCACCCACACCTGTGAATGAATTTGCAAGCCCCTCTCTCTCTCTCTCTCTCTCTGTCTCTCTCTCTCTCTCTCTCTCTCTCTCTCTCTGTCTCTCTCTCTCTCTCTCTCTCTCTCTCTCATTCTCTCTCCTTTCTTTCTCTCCCTTTCTGAGATCTCCCCAGAGGTCGTGCGAGATGCTGGGAACTATCTGAGTGCGTCTGTCTGTCGTTTGGCGTCCGGCTGGTTGCTGTTTTGCTTTTATCTCTTTGTATTGCTCTCTCTCTCTCTCTCTCTCTCTCTCTCTCTCTCTCTCTCTCTCTCTCTCTCTCTCTCTCTCTCTATCTCTCTCTCTCTATCACTCTCTCTCTCTATTGCCATCTTTTTCTCTTGCTCTCTCTCCCTCCCTCCTGGCAATTTATTTCTCTCCCTTCATCAGAGCACGGTGTGGTTTTGCAGTGTGGTTGTTGTGCTTCTAAGGTCCCAGGGTTCTGTGTGTGTTTCCTCCATGCCGAGCCTCTCTGCCCTGTGTTCTCTCAGCGTTCCCCAAAGAGTTGCTTCTTCATCCCACCTTCCATCGAGAAGCTGTGAAAGAGGTGGCGGCATTCTTTAGATGAATAGATTTCAAATGTAACCAGACATTCATTTCTGAGCTTTAATTGGTCCATGGAGAGTAGGGACTGAGAAGACTTCGACAGCAGTAACCCTGCAACCCTCCATGTCTGTCTGTCCATCTATCCGTCTGTCTCTTCTCTAACTCAGTGACTCAGTCATTTTAGGACCAAGCCAGGGGGGCTGATTCAAACGACTGGTCTCAAAGAGCCTTTCATTCCCACGTTCCCAACTGCCGTTACTGAATGCTAGGTGAAAATAAGAATGAGATTGATATTTTTCTTCTGCAAGGTCTTGCAATGAGAGTCTGTGGGATCCGAGGATGGAATGGATAGCTCAAACTTACCAAGCCTCCATCTCCTTGTGTATTGAATGTGTGTGTCCTAGATGTATACTGTACAGTGTATGTGCCGGTGTGTGTTAGTGTGTGTTGCACGGTAACACTGACCATTCCTCTCAGCCCAGTAGATGCTCGTCAGCAGATTCAGTTTATTCTCAGCTCATTCACGTTTCAGCAAAATCCCCCTTTCCCCCCAAAACTGTAACAGCCATTTGAATTAATTATGCAGCAGTAGGGAAAAAGCCATGCAATTAGCTGATTTGGGCTAATGGGCTAATCCTTAACTCCAACAAACCCAGGTGCTGTCTGTGCTGGTCTACCACTCTGACAGACCGCCATGTCACAATGCAGTAAACATTAGCCTGCATAGTTCTAAATGCTAGAACTTATTATCTACTGTTAAGCCTTGTTTACTGGCTTTAAATCCCTCCTGGTTTTCCAAGAAAAGCTACCCCTCATAGTTAATGTAACACACAAGTTCACCTGGCATCCCATATATATCGATGGAGAATGTATGTGTGTTTAGAAGCAGAAGTTGCGAATTTATGTTCTCATTGATATTTAGTCAGATACATGTTGTCCTGTTGTGTTCTGGTGCATTTGTGCTGATCACCTAGATGCCTGTTTATTGAGCAGAAAAGCGTTGTGGCCCGGCCCTTGCATGCATGTGGAGTGTTGAGGGAAACAGATGGAGGTTGCATGGAGCCAGCTCCCTCAGGGCTGCCGGCTCATCCCTGCACAGTCTGCACAGACTATCTGTAGGTTTTAATATGAGCGTGGGTTGCCTTTGTGTCACCAATTAAATGTCTATAACAACTGATGATAGCTGTAGGGTTTTGTGCGTGTCTCTGCGTGTGTGTGTTTGTAGGTGTATGACTGTGTAAGTCTGCACACGTGCGTCTGTGTTTGTGAGTGCGCTAGCTTGTGTGTGGGTGTGTTAATGCTGGCACTGTATAAACCGCGTTTATTATTCATGATATTCATCTGTACATTCAGATGGTTTGAAAGAAGGCCTGTGATAGCCAGTTCCCATACATGACCAACAGTTTTGAACAGGCAGTTCAGGAATGACAAACCGCGCAAGATGTTTAGACAGAAAAAAAAAAACAGAAATGAGAAAAAGAGGGAGAGAGTCAAATAAAGAGAGAGAGAATGAGGCCCTCCACAGGCAACAGGAGATGGAGAGAAGAGCGGAGGGGTGGGGAGTGGTGGCTGTATGTTGGTAGAGAATGTATGAGTTTGTGTGTAGGATCCATGCAGAGTGAGAGGATGGGCCCCTGCCGCTTCATTGATTCTCTTTCTTTCAGTCTTCCCAGCCTCCTGCAATCCTCTCTCCCCCAACGCCACACACAGAATAGACTGGAACAAAGACCTCAGTGGACACCTGCCAACTCTGACCCCTCTCCATCCTCTCTCTCTCCATCCATCCTCCCTTCCCCCATCCTCCCCCTCTCCATCCTTCCTCCCCCCATCCTCCCTCCCTCCATCCTCCCTCCCTCCATCCTCCCTCTCTCCATCCTCCCTCCCTCCATCCTCCCTCTCTCCATTCTCGATCCAACCGCCCTGTCTCCATCCTCCCTTCATCCTCCCTCCCTCCATCCTCTTCAACCTGACCCTCCACTGTGAGGCTAAAAGCACCACCCATGTGGAGCCACTGACATTTGACTCTGCAGGAATTATTGAGGTCATCATCCTACTTTCTCACAACACTCTTGGGATGTGTGTGTGTGTGTGTGTGTGTGTGTGTGTGGGGGGGGGGGGTGTCTGTGCTAGTGTGTATCTGTGTACACGCCTACATGGGTTTGTGCTTTTACATGTCAGTGTCTGTCTGTAGAGAGTGGTCCTCTGCCAGGGAGTGCAACACAGCCAGTTGATCCCCGTGATGTGTCAGTACTAGCTACCAGTCCCCAGTCTCTATGTGTTTGAACAGCCCATCATGAAGCATGTTGCATTATGTGGCTGAATCAAAAACAATGAGCTACTATAGCATGCCCCTGTTTACCCCATCTGCTGAGCACAGGGCTACCAGGGCAACACAGCCAAATGGTTGGGCCTCTGTAACCACGGTGATCTCAACAGCAATCACCATGGTGCACATCTAGATGACAGAATGATGACTCAGAGGGAATATCTATATAGGAGTATTTACCATGTTAACACACTCACACACACACTCAAATGCATGCACAAAACCCAACAATATAAAATATTGAATCTCCCTTACAGAGAAAAAATACTTAAGCACACATTAAGTATGTTAACTGGAGTCATAGTTTAAGGTAATTGGTGGTAATAATGACATTCAATTAGTGAATCAATTGACTGTGGTGCTGAGACTAGTGTGATTGATGCTGCTCTGAGAATTAGATCCATGTCTATGACTAGATTTACAAGATCTCTCTCTCACGCACACACACATACAATCTCCCATTATGTGTGCACACACTCACTCACCCACACACCCACACACCCACACGCACACACACACACACACATGCCTGCAAACACAAACACAACACACACATTCTCTCTCTTTCCCAGATAGAAATCCTCTCACACTAAACTGGATATCAGATCATTGTCAGAGTCTGTGACATCAAGCGCATCTGCTCATATGATGCCTACGGGAACAACCAGAAACAATTTTCTCTCCTTGTGCATGCATCTATGTGTGTGCGTGGGTTTGTGTGAGAGCTTTGTGTATGTATCTGTGCTTGTGTGTGTGTGCATCGGTAGGGATGGACTGGTGTAGTTAAGGGTCTAATTGAGTGTTTTTGTGCATCCGTGTGTGCTTGTATCTGATGCAGTACCCAAGTGAGCCCTGTAGGGGGAAGCAGTCTGGTGCAGGGGGCTGTGACGAGGGTCTGTCTCCCGGTCCCCTGCTCCTGGGGGCAGCCCTGGGGCCCTCTCACTCAACACCAACTCATCCACCTGACAGCTTGTCAGCAACAAACTATTTATAGACCCGTAGTCAGCGTGAAAACACTACTTGCGCGCGTGTCCATGCGTGTGTGCATCTGTTTACCATGAGAAAGTATCGCACACGGCGACAACAAAACTCTTCTTCCCAGCGCAGGCGTACAGTGGGCACCTGCCCCAGAGGTACCTGACCTCCCTCCTCGCTCCTCCCTCCTCCCTCCTCGTCTCCCCATCCCCTCCTAGCTGACAGACTCAAAGTGACACCCCCCTTACATAACCTCCGCTGTCTGCCCTCGCAAACATTTGGAATGTGTGTTGGACTCAGAGCAGGGCAATGGCACCATGTGTTCAATATCCCAAAGAACATATGCCATGCTCCGATACGCAGCCTCCGGAGACCAGGCCATTACATGTCCTCTGTAGGGGACACTGGTTTGAGGCAAGCTTGCAATCCCACTGCCCTTTGCATTTCTATACTTTGTATAAATGAGAGGACATCCTGGGATTTAAAGCAATGTCACACATGTAAAGAGCCTCATCAATAGCTGAGTTGTATGTATTTCTTGAGCGATTTTTAAGTCGATTCACAACAATAACAGATAATAAAACAATGTTGTGACACATGATATATGAGATACAGAGAACATGTTCTTTCCTTTAAATGTGTTTACAAGCCAAGCCCGAACACTTTTGTCATTTACATTGAAAACATTTTTCAACCTTCTTTTCTGGTTCTCATGAGGACTGAGTTGATTTGAGGGCCGAGCGTGGAGGTGCAGGAGGGAAGAACACATGACTGATGTTTCAGCTGTTTATGGAGGCAGGGCCAGCCAGGTGTTCTCTCTCTCTCCTCACTGTCTCGCTCATTATCTCTCTCACTGTCTGTCTGTCTGTCTGTCTGTCTGTCTGTCTTTCTTTCTCTCTCTCTGCCTCTCTCTTTCTCTCTGTGTTACACTCAATTCCCATGGTAACCATAAGTCAAATAATTCCACTGTAATTATCCAAGGCCCACATATTCTGGAGTGCAAAATGTGATGAAATGATTATGATGAGGCATAATTAGATGAAGAATCGGTTTCCAAAATGTGCTGTAGCCATGCAAGCATCCCGCCCTCCCTCCCCTTTCTCCCATGTCCACTCTCGTAACACCCCTACCCTCCTTCCTCTCCTCCTGCTCCTGGACTCTACTCCCTCCTTCTCTTGCTCTCCTCCTCCTCCTCCCTCACTCTTGTCCCTGCCGTCCCTCCCCACAGTCTCTCCTCCTCTCCCTGGGTCTGAAGGTAGATCAGCGCTGGAGCCTAATTGCTTTCTTCAGAGGTGGAATTAGCATGAGCTGTCCTGAGTACGCCAATCTAATGCATAAAGAACAGGAGGGCTGGGCTGAACAGAGAGCGGGGAAGAGAAAGAGGGAGAGAGGTGAGCAAAGAAAGAGAGAGGATATTTACATGCATCCTCCACTAACCAGCAACGCACACTTCTGCGGATTAATACATGTGTGGATTAAGAGACATTCATGTGTGTCTGTGTGCGTGCGTGCGTGTGTGCGTGCGTGTGTCCGTGGGTGTGAGTGTTTTTCAGACGTGTGGTGAATGTGGAAGTTGACAGAGTTGGCCATCGGCCAGGACAACAGGAGACATGAGGCCATGGAGTGTGTTTGTTTTTAATAACGCCAGGCGACTAGGGGTGCAGAGCAGAGACAGAGGGGGAGGAGAGGGGCGGGGGGAGGAGGGGGGGAGGAGAAGGGTTGGGAGAACAGACAGAGGGGGAGTAACATCAGACCTGTACACTCTGCTATTAGAGGAATGGTGCCTGGAGAGTACTGCACTCTCCCTAGTACTGATACAAACTTTGTACAAAAACCATTACAGGAAATGAACACATCAAAATGCTAAATTGCTCAAACAAAACTGCGGTCACATTTCAAAGACCCAGTATTTTACCTTCTTTGGAAAAATACTGCCTTGCGAAAAAAAAGAAAAAAGAAAAAGTTGTTTCTATACTACTATAACTCATGTCAATTAATGACATTGCTAGAACATTCACAAATAGATAATTGTGTTTACATTCAGATTGATATGCAGATTGACGTCTTTCATGATGCATTATCACTATGATGCCTTAATTACAGCAACAGTCAATTACCAAGACTGAGCTGTCATCCTCTCGTCATACTAACTCTCACTCACCACAATACACTGTGCGTATGCGTGCATGTGTGTGTGTTTGTGCATGCATGGGGTTGTGTGGGACTTAGATTAATATTGTTGATGAGAGTTGCCAGCAGGGGTGGAGACATAGTGAGGAGGGACTGTCAGACAAACACCTAGGTAACATCTTTCACTCTCCTCTCCTGTCCTCTCTCCTCTCCTGTCCTCTCCTCTACTAGTGCTATACAGTATATCTCTTTGTCTGTTTGGATGCTCATTAAAGCTAAATATGCAAGTCACTGGTTGTCTCTATGGATGACTGATACAGTGTGTACCGTATCAGTGTACAGTAGCCACTTACAGATAACACACAAATGAAGGTTATTATAGTCATTATCAGTAATTGATGATGAATGTCACTCATTGATATTTGAACAGAGCTAAGTCAGATGGATTTCAGAGTATGTGTGTGTGCGTGTGTGGCTGCGTGTACGTTTGTGTGTGTGTGTGCGTGTGTGTGCTTGTGCCTGAAGCGCAATGGTCTTATCACATAATTAAGTGGCATTTAATAGTCTGTTCTTAAACTGTGTGTTGTCTCTGTGGGGAGAGGAGGACTGAGAGGCTTAGAGTATATAATCAACTAGTGTCAGATGGTATTATCCCTGTGTGCATGCCCCTAATACACTTTCCTATCATATTTGAAATTTCATTAAAAGACAAAATAAGATTTCTGAGAGGGAAATAATTAAGCAAATATTGAGTTATCTTAGCCCAATAAAAACATTATGAAGGAATGATGTTAGCCGAGAGAAGGTAAACATCCATCCGTGTCACAGTGATGTGACGGGGATAAAAAAGGGAGGAGAGGAAGAGAGGAAGGTCGTGATGGAGAGCTGAGAAGAGGAGAGATTAGCAGGGATGGACAGATGACGACAACACAGAATAGCGGTGACGAAGACAGCGGGAGAGCGAGCAGAAAATGGCACTGAGGGACGGATGAGAGAGGGAGGAGAGCGGTAATGATAGATAGAGCAGACCGGGGGAATAACAGTGATTGGAGGAGAGCATGGGGCAGACGCGGGTTTGTCGCGGGGATGAGCGGGCGAAAGGACGAGCGCTGATGTTAGCCTGATGAAAGACTTGCCGCACGAGTGCGGGGAGGAGACGGAGGTGTGAGAGAGAGAGAGAGAGAGAGAGAGAGAGAGAGAGAGAGAGAGAGAGAGAGAGAGAGAGAGAGAGAGAGAGAGAGAGAGAGAGAGAGAGAGAACACCGGTGTTGGAGAGATGAAGAGGATTAGGGGATGGCAGAGATCAAGAGGATGAGGAGGTGTGGGAGGAAGAGGGGTGATGGATGAGGGGAAGGGGAGAGGGGAAGAGAGAGCGTCAGAACGCAGCTTGGAGGTGTTGGGCAAGGCGTGGAGCTCAAGAGGGGAGAGAGCTGCCACTGACAGATATGCATGGTAGAGGATGGTTAGCATATGGATCAGACATCGAGTCAAGCCTTGAGGAATAAAAAACGAAGATCTGGGGCTTATCATCCCCTATAGCCTTTTGAAGACTGTCCCAGAGGGACCAATACCACCTACATTCTTAAACGCGGGTTCTTATTCCTCCCCATTGATGGGCCAGCAGAACTGTCTTCTCCTCCTACCCCTGACAGGCCTACGGAAATATGGCAGTGGCGAGCGAGCCAATTAGAGAGGCTCCTGACCAGCTTTAGTATGAGATGGGCTGCAGGCTCGTCCTATTGGCAGATTGGGTGACGGATCGCAGTCGACCCACACACATCACACCCGACACAGGGAAGTGAGGAGGCTAGCGAGTATCCATCTGGACTGTTCACGGAACACCACCCATCTCCATCTCTCCATCTATCTCATGCTGTATATCTAACCCTCCATCTCTCCACAGTATCTCTCTCTCTGTCTCTCTCTCTCTATCTCCATCTCTCTTTCTCTCTCTCTTACTCTCTCTCTCTCCATCTCTCTCTCCATCTCTCTGTCTCTCTGCCCAGTCCTCCTCTCTCCTTTCGGTCTGTCTCTCACATTTCTTTTTCTATGCAGCCAGGCTTCTTCTCCATCTCTCCACATCTCAAGTCTCTCAGTAGCTTGTCGTCTCTTGCACCCTCCCCCCGTGTCTGTCTTTTTCTTGAACCATATATGGGGCCTAGCCTTGGGGCAGCTCCCTGTTTCATAAAGTTTAAATCACATAAACAAGAGATAGAGGGAAGTAGAAGGGTGGATGATATCTTTGCTTCTCACAGTTCTATTTGTTTTAATATGAATAACGTCTCTTGTATAGGAATGGGTTCCTCATGGACAGGACCACTGATTATTGGCTGCTAGTTTGAGTGGCAGACTCAGTATACGTTGGAGCAGTTTTGCGCAAGAAATAATAATAAACCTGTGTTTGAGAAGCTTGGAAATAAAACAACAACTCGAAAAAAAACCAAACATATCATATCATAACCTGATTCCTTCAAAATTGTTTTTCTCTTCTTTTAGCTCTCGGCTTTATTCCCCCTCCTCCTTCTCATCTTCCTCCTTCTTCATCCTCCTCCTGTGTTCCCCGTTCCCCATTCCCCCCTGCCTCCCCTCCCTCATCCCGACAAGCACACTCGTTCTTTTGACTTCAGCTACACTCCTGTGAATGTGCTTCTGTTCCCCCCGGGGGAGAGAGACGGGAGCGTTGTTAGCCCTCTCTTCCCTCCTCCTCCTCCTCCTCCTCCTCCTCCTCCTCCTCCTCTTCTCTGACTCTCCTTACTCTCACTCATCTTCAGGTGACACTCTCCATCATTCTCATCCTCATATTCATCCCCCTCTTCTCGTACTATCTGGCCCCTGGAGACGCCCAGGACACTTGATCAGTCTCTCCATACTGGCCTGTCCAGTTTGAATATCCTGTTTGGGTTGTCACTGCACTGGTTCCTTGAGAGCTGTTGTCAGTGCGCGCACACACACACCTTTTTTAGATAGCAGTAATTGGCCCCGCACCTCACCAGGGGAATCTAGGTCACATATACACCCCACATGCACACACACGACACGTTCACACTCACACACACACACATTCACACACACACACACACACACACACACACTCACACACACACACTCACACACACTCACACACACACACACTCTCACACTCACACACACTCACACACACACACTCACACACACATTCACACACACACACATTCACACACACACACACACACACTCACACACACACACTCACACACTCACACACACACACACACACACACTCACACACACACACACTCACACACACACAGCATAAGTTCACAGAGCTCACCGTCTCCTTTGATGTGGCGTCACAGTTTTCTCAGTTTCTTCGATGGCATGTAATTCAGGGAAAGAGTCAAAATGGCAGAATGATCGTGTTACTGCTCTATTCTAGCAGGTTCTACCCTGTTTTACTCTTAACTATTCCTCCACGGTGGAGTAGGCCCTACATCATCAGTCACACAGCCCCTTACCGTCACGAGAGGAACTGATTACACAACACAACACAAACAAGAAGCTGAACTAATCTCAATGACACACTGCTTTCCTCTCATCTCTGCTGCTTCCTTTTGTAATTAAATGTCATCTTCGCCATTCAGATGATGCTGAATTAATGAAAAGCAAAAGAAAATGAAGAAAGAAAGAAAGAGCTGGATTTGACCTGGTCTTTTGTTCCTCCTAATGGGGGCTCTGGATCCTGGCCTTCTGTGTTTACATAGTTCAGGGCACTTAACTGGAATCCTCCTCATATTAGACGGGTAAATTAAGACATCACCCAAATATCACTTTACTGTACGCTCCAAGCTCACGCCTTGGTGATTACACAGAGCTACGTGAAAGAGAGCAATTCTAATTTCTCAAATGATGAGGGAGGGGAAAGGGTGGGTCGTCTCCAAAATGAATTTGCTATTACTCCGGAATCCATCATGTAAACATTCTTAATTGCATATTTAATTGCTGATAAAAGTGGAACATTAACGCAAAAAACTCACATTAACTTGAGCGTGTGCGATTACAAAGTTACCCCGTCGAATATCAAACCAGCTCAAATAGGCTTTTGGCAAATCTGTATTTTACAGTGTTAAATCACACCGTCTTCTTATTCATTGTCATTTATATGATGATTTGGGTTTTATTAGTTTGAGATAATGGTCTGCTAATGGGGTCGGGCCCCTTGGAGAGCAGCTATCCTGGCTGGATGGGCCCCTGGGGAGGTCTCAGGGCTCATGTGTCTGAGGCCTGGAGGACAAGGCACAGAGAGAGAATGGAAAAGAGAGGTAGGCAGAGGTAGGGATGGGGACTGGGGACTGGGGACTGGGGACTAGAGACTTGGGATTTGGGACTAGGGACTAGGGACTGGGGACTGGGGACTAGGGATTAGGGACTAGGGACTAGAGACTTGGGATTTGGGACTAGGGACTAGGGACTAGGGACTGGGGACTGGGGACTGGGGACTGGGGACTAGGGACTAGGGACTAGGGACTAGGGACTAGGGACTAGGGACTAGGGACTAGGGACTAGGGACTAGAGACTTTGGACTGGGGACTGGGGACTGGGGCTGGAGAGAGAACTGGGTTGGCAAATACAAGGCTCACAGTGAAGGAGAAGGGAGGTTAACAGTTCAGGTGGTGAAGTGAAAAGATTTGATGGAAAAGTTTTAGTAGGGCCCTGCCACAGATCTAAAAAATACAGGACTTGCACACATCAAATCCTTCCATCGCTAAACATATCATAATATAATGGTTATGATATCAATTTGGACATGAGCCTGTGTTTTGGGAGGGTTTATCTAAAATCCCACTAATCCAGCCAGGGATTGAAGAGGTTCCTATGGGTCTCAGAACAGAAGGCTGATCTATCACCTGTAGTTATCCCAGTCATACTCTTCCTACCAGAGCTAACCACAGAGCTAACCACAGAGCTAACCACAGAGCTAACCACAGAGCTAACCACAGCCATCACCCTCCAGTCTCCTCTGTGTGGACCTCAATCTGGCTCTCTGAAACAGATTTTCTTTTTTGTAAACCCTTCAAAAAGCAATTGAGAGGATGGAAAGAAAAAAAAAGGAGGGATAGTTTCTCTATCAGATCCGTGAGGCCCGGGTGTGTTATTCTCCTTATCCCCTCTTTTCAAGTGCTCCCCTTTGCATTTTTAGCATGGCCGGGTTGTCAAGGGATCAAAGTACCAGCGGAGCTCCAATCCTGCAATGCTTTTTACACTCAGAGAAAATGATCCACCAGCAGTAAGCCCTGGGAGCTGCAGCCAGGGCCTCGTAGGGCAGACTGAGATCTCAACAGCATCTGATAAGGGTAAAATAACCCTGGCAATTACAGGGCAGCTTAGGTGCGTGAGAGAAAATGTACGTATGTGTGTGTGGGTGTATGTGCGCCTGTTTGTGTGTGTTTGCATGTGTGTACATAAACATTTGTGTGTCCGTGTGTGCGCTCTTGTTGTAAAAGCTTGCCGTCATAAGATCTTTGAGACAAAAACAAATCTGTCACTTGTAGACATTGATGAGTTTAGACACTGAGCGTCCCTTACCCCCACTCTCTCTCTCTCTCTCTCTCTCTCTCTCTCTCTCTCTCTCTCTCTCTCTCTCTCTCTCTCTCTCTCTCTCTCTCTCCAGCACACTCTCTTTTTCCCTCTCTCTGCCTCTCTCCGTCCCTCTCTCTCCTCTTCCCACTCTCTCTATCTCTCTCTCTGACTCTCCACCATAGCCAGCCATGTATGTTCTACTTTCACCAACTGTTTTTATAAATCCCAGACCTTATTTTTCCTCTTGCTTTTGTGTTTGTGTCAGACGATATTGTCAATTCACAAATGCTGTAGTCTTCTCTTTCTCATTCACCAATTGTATTTTAAATCTCAGACCTGATTCATCCTTCTACTTTTGTGTCTATGTGTCAGACTAAATTGACAATTCACAAATGCTGATGTCTTCCCTTTGTCAACCTGACAAATAGAATGATTCTCCAACCGTTTGAGAGAGCCTTCAAGTCAAAGACTTCCCATCAGTCACTCTCTACAGTGGTTTCTCCCTTTCTAATTGTTCTTACAGTAAGTCAAACTGCATGCACAGTATGAGACATCCATTGTGATGCATGATAATGGCAAACTTCTCATCTTTCCCTGTTGTTCTTTCTTACAGTAAGTTCCCGGAATCCATTTAGCCGTACCACAATGCACTGCTCCTGATGATTCTCTGAAGCTTCTGCTTCCCACCACCAAGCATGTAGGTAAACAGTGACACAACACTACCTGTTATCCCTAACCCCTCCCCCTTCTTCCTAAAGATGGGTCCTGTGTGTCCCTGCTGAGGACAATGTGTTCAACTCTGTGGAGGTGAAACTGTGCTGAAGTCAAACTTTCTTTACGTAAGTACAACTCTTGAGGTAAAACTTGATTGATATCGCACTGACCACTTTCTTCCAAAATGAAGTAACAGTGACCTGTTATCTGTCCTCTGCAACCAGCCAGACCTGCACGAAATGTCCTCATGGATACATAGGAGACACTGCCATGGCAACCACCTCTGGTCACAGACCAAGTAAGATTGCATCTGAACCCAGAGAGAGAAGGAGAGATGGAGGGAGAGAGACGGAGATAGAAGGGTTAAGATGTTTTCTCTCTCTCTCTTTCTCTCTCTCTCTCTTTCTCTCTCTCTCTCTCTCTCTCTCTCTCTCTCTCTCTCTCTCTCTCTCTCCCTCTCTCTCTCTCTCTCCCTCTCTCCCTCTCTCTCTCTCTCTCTCTCTCTCTCTCTTTGTCTCTCTCTCTCTTTGTCTCTCTGTCTTTCTCTCTCTCTCTCTCTCTCTCTCTCTCTCTCGTGCACTGGACAGATTTCGGGGAGTGTGAATGGGGATAAATTGATAAATAAACTGATTTAACCTCAGAGCAAGAAAAGAAAAAGAAAGGAAAAGAGATAGGGGAATGAATGAGGGGAGCGGAAAGATTGCTCCTTTTTCTTCTGCTCTTGTCAGAGCTGGTGCTACGGTGTGTTAGAAGCCTGAGATGAGACTCTGTGTGGCTAATGAGCAGGCACAAGCCATTCTCATTAAATGTTGTTTGTGTATGTGGGCGTGCACGCGTGTGTGTGCTGTATGTGTGTGTGCGTGGGTGTGTGTGAGTGAGTGTGTTTGAATTACCAAGTGAGGGAGAAGAAGGAAGGAAGGTTGAGAAAGATAGAGAAAGAAAGAGCGAGAGAGAGAGAGATATGAGAAAGAGAGACAGAGAATAATATTGAGGCAGTGTAAGACACTCATTAGAATCTCCCATCCTCAAAGGCCACGTTAGCCCTCCACAGCAAGCCCCCAAGTCCCCCTCGCAAGCCAGAGGAAATCACCCCCCCCCCCACCTCTTGCCCACCCCCATCCCGCCCCGAGCCCTGCCACTCATCTAAATGATGAGGTGAGGTGTCTCCTGCTTCTCTTCCTCCACAGAAGGAGCAATTGATTTGCTTTAATTAAGGCTGGCTTCCTCATATCAGAGCTGGTCTGTACAAGGCAGAAATAATATGTTGTTCAAAGTCTTCAACTGCTGTAATGAACAGAGTTGATGCAGCAGAGGTGAACTGCTGCCTCTGTGCTTGACTGGGACAGTCTCTCCTGTGTATTTTATCATCTCCAGATTCCCTCACCTACTACTTTATATGAATTGTGTGGCAAACTCAGATGAACAAGAGGTTTTGTCTTGGGATTCAGAATGTGTGTGTGTGTGTGGGGGGGGGGGGGCGGGGGGCATTTCTGCGTGTGTGTGTGTATGTGTGTGTAGAAAGGGAGGTAGATTTTTGCGATGAGGAAACTAATTAGTTCTCTGCCACTCAACGGGGCTGTCTGGGACTGCGATAGTCATCTCCTCCTCCTGTCACTGGGTCAGCGTAACAGGGTAACAGTCCGATAACCGCATCGCCAGGTTCTGACTTTAACCGTTAAGGTCATGTCTGAGACAAGTTAGTATTTCTGAGAGAGATATTAATATTGGTCATAGATTGTGTCGATTATCATAGGTCTCAGGTTGACCGACATGCATTGGCTGAGATAGATACAGTAATATTCTGTCCTGAAATCATTACCAGCTTGGGTTAAGAGACAAACATCTATCAGGCCATCTATTGCTTACCCATGTCCGTGTGAGTGTCCTATCTGTTTCCCTGGCTTTTTCTGGATTAAACCCTTTGTTTTCAAAATGTCTGCATACTTTTGTGCATTTGGGTCCTACCCCACTTCACACCCTGGCCCAAGTTGTACAGCCACAACACTGCCATCAAACTGTAAGGAGAACAGATGTCGCTGGTAAACTCGCCAACAGCGAGTTTCCCAGTCCCATCCAACGTCTATAAAGCCGAACAATGGATTTTGGTGTTTCAAAACCCATTGACATTGTATGACTGTTTAGCTTGTGTTTTGCTCCTCTCTCTTACCAACCGTCTCTGGAGGAGGGGATCCCTCTCTGAATTGCTCCTCCCAAGGTTTCTTCCCTTTTTTCTCCCGTTGGGAGTTTTTCCTTGTCTTCCTTCAGGGTTGGTTGAGGGGCAGTTCTATGGGCGTATGTGAAGCCCTCTGTGACATGCTTGCAAAAAGGGCTATACAAATACATTTGATTTGATTTTGGTAAGTGAAGTATCATGGCGTTCTAGGAGGCAGTCTTGTCCTCCGTGTGTCACAGAGGAGATGACGTCGGCCCACGCTGAGCAGAGAAGGCCCGCCCTGGCTGCCTCTGTGTGCCACTCCGTCCAGGAAGCGGAGCGTCATGGATGTACACCACGTCACTCCCTTTAGGATGAAATATTGATGAAGCGCAAATTAATTTTTAAAGCACATTCTCTTCATCATCTACCCACCCCTGTGTGAGTCGAGCACCAATGACAAACGAGGACGCGCGCACACACACACACACACACATAC
>NC_140367.1:5795000-5887500 GCF_054491055.1 Hypomesus nipponensis
TCCTTACAAATGAGTATTGAGAAGCCACACTACTTCTTACAATAAAAGCATAAGAATATATATGTGTGCAATTAAAATACAAATGCAGTTAACTTGTATCAAGGAAATAAGGCTCGGTTTTAAGTGTTTACGTTGTAATGGAAAAAAATAAAAAATAAATAACACACACACAGAGGAAAATTGAGTAGTTAGTATTCATTATTTGCTTTGGAAAGACATTAGAAAATGACAATTGTCATTCCCTGGCTAATGCCAAAAATGAAGAAAGACTTGATCTCCTGGAGGTGTTGTGAGCATGTGTGTGACTGGTTGTGCTTGACTGGTATTTGGAGGTTAATCATTAGTGCGTGGAGCCGTCATACTGCAGTATGAAGTGCTCTGCATGCTTGTTGATTGGAGCTTGTCAGCATCATTCAAAACCCAGGTTGGAGTGTTCACAGTCATCCCCAGCCTTTATTGATGCTGTGTATGGAGTCGTTTTCACGCCACAGTAACCTAGGGCTGTGTAATTACCTGCAGATTTCTCACATTCACTTTTTATTTGTTTAACAAATGATGGAAAACAGCTGTGTTTACGCACGCATGCATGCACACACGCACGCACATGTGCATACACGAACACACACGCACACACACACTCACTGAAAAGTATCTTTCACATTGGGAGGGGGACCAATCATCACTTGCTCACTCTTCAGTTTGTCGAAACATCACTTATAAAGAGTCTATCAAATGTGTGTGTGTGCTTGTACAGTATGTGTGCATGAGTGTGTGTGTGTGTGTATGTGTGTGTGTGTGTGTGCATGAATGTGTGTGTGTGTATGTGTGTGTGTGTGTGTGTGTGTGTGCATGAATGTGTGTGTGTGTATGTGTGTGTGTGTGTGCACAGCATGCATTCGCTGACGTGTCTGCGGTGTTGTACTGCACAGTATTTGACAGGAGCCGTCTCACAGCCGATGGTAGATGCCATCAGAGGCATACTGAAGCCCTAAGTGAAACATTTCAACGTACTCAGCAGAAGTAGCTGTCATTCTGTCCCAGTCAGCAGTATCCCGTCTCACATCAACCAGGCCCATCCTCTTTATCACACAATCAGCTGCTACTGTTTGTCTGTGTGGTGGAACGAGAGAGTAGGTGTCCCCTCAGCCCCTAGGCTACACCCAGAAGCAGCCTGCCTGGGCTCATCCAGCCTTCGGCTCGTCCAGCACCATTATTATCCAGCTTAATGATACACAGAGGGACCTGGCTGCTATGGATGGAGCAAAGCAGGTGAAACATCAGTGGTCCATCTCCTTCCAGTGCAGTCCATCTCCTTCCAGTAGAGTCCACCTCCTTCCAGGCCACAGTTGTGATCTCAGCTCTGTTTCAGTCAGAGTCCTGTCCCGGCCTCTCTGAGCTGGGCTTCTCTGAGCTGGGCCTCTCTGAGCTGGGCTTCTCTGAGCTGGGCTTCGCTGAGCTGGGCTTCTCTGAGCTGGGAAACAGGACCACTTGGAGATTTGTGTGTATCTATATATATAGGATCCAAGCTCACAGCCATGCTGGAACACACAGCAGGAAGCAAACACGGGCGTGCTGCTCACATGAACTATGCAGATATATATAATATATTATATAGCTATTATCTAGCTGCAGAGGGACATTGTTTGGTATAAGGTCAGAGGACTGTATGTAACAGAGACGCCTGTATTTGTGTGTTGTATGCTTACATGTTTGTGTGTGTGTGTGTGTGTGTTTGTGTGTGTGTGTGTCAACCAGATTGGATGTAGATGATGCGTTAGGCAGTATGTGGGAGTGTAACCATCTGGAGTGTTGGAATGCAGATTCTGCTCATTACTACATCTGACCATTGGAGAAGTGATGGTAATATGACAAACATGCTTACAGTAAATGTCTCCCATTGCTATTCTACATATCACAAATTATTATCTAAACACCTAATAGCATGCATATATCTATCTATCCATCTATCCATTCACTGTCTCCTGCTCTCCCCTGCTCTCTCATGATCTCTCACCCCAGCAACCTCTTCCTTAGCCTCTAATTGGCCCAGTCTGCTTACTGCAAGACTATTACTGTCTACAGCACAGCTGTTTGCGACTGTGTGTGTGTGAGCGTGTGTGTGTGTGCATGTAGGTGTATGTGTGTGTGTGCACGTTGACCTGACAGTCATATGACTTAAAGGAGTCTTTGGAGTCATGTTGTTCCTGACTCTGACATGCTCTTCCCTGCAGTAACCTCTCTGAGGTGACCAGAAGTCTGGCAAATGCCAAACACACACTCTCTCACACACACACTTAAACACAGACCGTACAATTGGACTTTGCATGACAAAGATAAAGAGAGCACACACAGCAATGACTGCTGCTCCTCCTTCAAAGCCTGTTTAGGCTGCCTTTAGAGACAGTACCTTCACATCATCATCTTGCCCCTTGCTGAATGATTAGTTTGCCTCTCCTAAACATGGTAAACATTGTGCCTTTGGCTCTGTGCCTGGTCTCTACCCCCCTGCTGAGGGTAAATAAGGGCCCAGACGTTGCTGCCTGTGCCCTCTCACCCCCTGCGTTCCTGCTCTCCCTTGTCCCCAATCATTACTACAATCAAGATTCAGGCACCTGAGGATTACCCCCAGCAAGGCTTCCTCTTCCTGTGGTGAGCTGCTGCATTAATCAACAGGCAATTTGTTGAGACGGCTATTTTTCCTCCCTGGTGCTGGCTTGTAGCTGAGCTCAGGCACTAGCTTGTCCTGTCAGGGAGGCCTGAGTGCTCCAAGGTGTGCTGCGGTAAACAATGTGATGCCTGAGTATGTGTGTGTGTATATGTGTGTGGATGCGTGTGTGTGTGTGTGCGTGTGTAAAACAGAGAGAGTGAGAGACAACCTTGTGTACTCATTGAATGGAAATGTTAAAATGCAGCCGGGAATAAAACCACTTTTCACAAAAGCTATTTAGCACTTAAAGAACTAAAGACCTACCTTGATTCTAACTTTTACTGTTCAGAACAGCACCACTTAAACCTGGCCTGAATGAACACACCCCCCCTCCACAGAAACACACACACACACACACACATCTTGAACTGACAACAAATGCATTTCTGTTTTGCACAGGTATTGCAAATCCATGCTCCCAACCCAAGCTCTTCTCCTGTCTGGCCCCCCAATGGTGGAATCATTTCCCCACCTCCATCAGAGATACTGTCTGTCTCTCCACCTTCAAGGAAAGGCTGAAGATGCATTTGTTTTGGGAGTACAACGGTACTTAAGAAAGTTGTTGTTGTATCCAATGTTATGTTTAGTTCCACCAGGAACACAATGACACTTATTGAGGGACTTGTTGCACTTGTTGTTTAGTTGTAACTGATTTAACTACTTGTACTTGCTGTGAATTATATTCTTGTTGCTTGCTTTCCCCCAGGTACACTCTAGGCACTTTCGAGGATCATATCGTTTAATTGTAACTTGTTTAACTACATGCTCTTCTTGTTCTACCCATTGGCTCTTATTTGCTTTTCACAATGTATGCTTCATGTTTTGGCTACCCGCAATGTTTTTGGGGCTATCTCATTGTTTATGATCATTGACCTATGCACTTTTGTAAAAAAAATTCTTGTAAGTCGTTTTTGGTGGCTGCTTCCTTTCTATCTTATAACTTTGATGAACTTTCTCCCCCTTTCTCCTATCGAGGGCTTGTTTGTTGGGCTTGTGATCTCGTTTACGCTCTAGTTTTTCTCACTTCAGTCTTGTAGCGGGGTTTTGTCTCGGCACGCGCGTACCGGAGCGAGCATACATCATGTTTGAATGTGTTCCGACACGCCTTCACAGGGCTGATTTCCCAGGGGGCAGAGCGTTTGGCATGTTTGTATTTAGTTCCTGTTTAAAAGGAGATCAAACAATGCTCTCCCGTGATGCACAGAACTCTGCCGTCGCCAGGGAGACGATGACCCATCTCATTCAGCCAAAGCGGGTGAAAAATACACACACACGCACTCACACACTCACACACACACACACATACAAAAAGTCTCTGAACGCAAGACAGAATGCAAACATAGGGGTTGTAAAATGTAGGCCATATAATTTGTTCTGCATATATGCTTATTTGTGTGTGTGTGTGTGTGTATGTTTATATGTGCGTTTCTGTGTGTGAGTGTCCCTATAACCTAGTGTTGTGTAAAGAGAAAGGTAATCTTGAAAGGCTACATAGTAAGGTCCCAGGAGATGACTATGGTAAATGCTATCGTATCAGCAGTCCATGCCAGTCAAACACTCATGCTTTGGTACACCCTTCCTGACATCAATTCCAGGCTAGCCAATCTAAGGGGTGGAGTGTCAATCCACAAAGTGTGAGGGGTGAGGCACTGACATGAAAAAACAACAGGATCTCATCCTTCCTTCTCTCACCTCAGTCCCCCTCTGCTCTCTATCAGGCAGTCAGCTGAAACGTGTTTCCTGTCTTCCCCCTCTCTTCTTCAATCCTCTCCCCTACTTCTCTCTCTCGTTCCCTCTCTCTCTTTTACTCGCTCCTTCTATTTATTCCCCCTTTCTTCCTCTCTCTTTCTAGCTCTCTCTCTCTCTGTCTCCCTCCTCTCGCCCCTCTCTCTCTCTGTCTCTCTCTCTCTCTCTCTCTCTCTCTCTCTCTCTCTCTGTCTCTCTCTCTCTCTCTCTCTCTGTTTCTCTCTCCCTCCCTCTCTCTCTCTCTCTCTCTCTCTCCTCTCTCTCTCTCTCTCTCTCTCTCTCTCTCTCTCTTCTCTCTCTCTCTCTCTCTCTCTCTCTCTCTCTCTCTCTCTCTCTCTCTCTCTCTCTCTCTCTCTCTCTCTCTGTTTCTCTCTCTCTCCCTCTCATTCCTCATGACAGGTACATGGAGGCTCAGGGTAGCTGACCTGTATCTGGGTATCATTTGTTTCGGGTTGAAGCATGTGTGGAGGCACACTTTCTGTCCTTCCTGTCTATCGGTGTGTCGGAGTGTTTGGGGTTCCACGGCAAGCTAGGCAGGAGCCAGCCACTCAGGTGGAGCGAGGGAAAGATGTGCTCCAAGCTGTCAGTTTGATTGGACGCTGGGATTGACTGATCACTGGTCCGTAAGCACAGTTAATACACAGCAGAGCTCATCTCAGGACAACGTCAACCTTAGCATGCATGAGAGACAAGAGACTGTGTGTGTGTGTGTGTGTGTGTGTGTGTGTGTGTGTGTGTGTGTGTGTGTGTGTGTGTGTGTGTGTGTGTGTGTGTGTGCGTGCGTGCATGTGTGCACATTTGTGTGCACATTTGTGTGCGAGTGTGTCCTCTTCAGCTGTGCGACAGTCTTACCGTCTATCTGTCACATTTTCCTCTCTTTTCAACTTAATTCTCTCTATCTCCCTCACTCCTTTGTCTTATCTCAATCTTCCCTCCTTCCCTATGTCTTCCTGTCAATCTCTCTGTCAACCTCCCTTTGCCCCTCATCCTCCCTCCCTCCCCTTTTCTCTCTTCATCTTCCCCTGCCGAGGTAAAACCCCTTTCTCCTCGCTCCACCGCTCATTAGGGTTTCTCTTCCTGTGGATCTGTTTTATTCCTCCTTACCCTTGCTTCTCTGTCACCACTCTAATTTGAAGTGCAACAGTTTCCCTCTGGCGTGAAAATATTGCATCATTCATCATGTGTCTCTAATTTGTCTAAAACACCACCTCTGTACCACTTAAGCTGGGATGGGATATTGCCCAGAGTGGATGACTACTCAGGGAGCCATTTCCATTTGAGGAATGAGTTTGGGACATCTGCACCAACACAGCAATAAATGCATGAAATGTCTGGCATACAATTTCACATCCAGCTCATCCTCTGTTGCCCCACCCTGCCTGCAATTCTCTCTTTGTGACTCTACGGTTAATAATATCTGTACCCTAACACACACACACACACACACACACATGCAAACACACACACACACTATATCACCTTGTGTTTGTCTGTATTGGGTGTGTTGGTGGATATCCCATCTCATTTCCAGGGTTTGTGTGTGGGGGCCATTTTGCGGCTGGGTGCCCAGAGTGAAGCTGTTTGTCGCGGTGGGTGGCCAGGGGTATAGTCACCAAATTGAACTGGCTGATGATTAGATGGCCACTTATTGATAAGCCCAGTCTGGAATTTCATCCCCTGGACAGGCGTTCTCTGTGTGACTGAGCGTGTGTGTGTCCTGTGTACGAATAGACTGGAGTGATGAGGGTCAAATGTGGGTTCAGTCCAGACATCAGTTTACCTCACAGCCTGTTACTGAGAGAGATCAAATATAACATGAGAAGTTTGATGGTGATGTCCATGCATTCTCCACATGCACCAGACCAGCATGTTGTTCAGCATGGAGAGAAACAACTACCAGGAGGTGACTGGGGAGCAGCAGCCAATAGGAAGGAAGTGACTGGGGAGCAGCAGCCAATAGGAAGGAAGTGACTGGGGAGCAGCAACCAATAGGAAGGAGGTGACTGGGGAGCAGCAGCCAATAGGAAGGAGGTAACTGGGGAGCAGCAGCCAATAGGAAGGAAGTGACTGGGGAGCAGCAGCCAATAGGAAGGAAGTGACTGGGGAGCAGCAACCAATAGGAAGGAGGTGACTGGGGAGCAGCAGCCAATAGGAAGGAGGTGACTGGGGAGCAGCAGCCAATAAGAAGGAGGTGACTGGGGAGCAGCAGCCAAGAGTGGGGCGGGGTCCCTGAAGCCGGCCATTCATCACCTTCCCACCACCATTACTGGAAAGCTAGAATGGAGGATCATGTCATGAAGCAGTGATCCAGGTGTGGCTGAGGAGACTTGACGTGTTTGTGTAAGTGTGTGTGTGTGTGTGTGTGTGTGTGTGTGTGTGTGTGTGTGTGTGTGTGTGTGTGTGTGTGTGTGTGTGTGTGTGTGTGTGTGTGTGTGTGTGTGAGAGAGTGTTTTTGTGTGTCTCAAAGCAAGGCACAACCATGACTGAACAGCAGTTTTTCCAGATGCCTCAGCATTTCATTGACTCAGAACTAGCACTGTGTGTCTGCAGCAATAATGGAGTAATAACTGTATCGACTAGCCTGTAGCCAGCATGTGTAATCTAATAGAGCAGTGTGTTAGCTACATACAGCAGGCTGTTTGGCTTGCTGCTTTTTATTAGTTGAGGAGATTGGTTTACACTCAGTATTATTGACTGGTCCTTGACCACCTACTCTTATTGGTGGGATCACTCATGTTTACTATGACCATAGTTGTGTGTGAGTGTGTGTGTCTTTTGGTATTTGAAAGAGACCTAACCTTGTATTTATGATTCATGGAGTGTGGTCAGACCATGGTCATTTACATTTGGAGGTGAGATGGTTAAGGTTAGTTAGGCAACGATACTGAGTGGTCCAGGTCAGGAATGGGAATATAAACTGAAGGGTAAAGTTTACCTTTGGAAACAAGGGAGAAATGTGCCCAGAAGTTGGAATTAAAGATTTAAACCAACCCAACGTCTCAAAGAATCTTCTGGAGGTTCTGTGGTTGTGCCGTTCTTATGTGAATCCAGTGACCTGCTTCTACAGGCTTCCATGCATGTGTAACTCTAAATAGAGTGTTTCTCTGAATGTTTCTGTTGCCTATGTTATCCACTGTGACCAGACCAAGCATGTGTGGGATTCTTCTAATGAAGTCTGGTTTTGGTGTGACAGGCCCAGTGTGTGTAGGAGTGTGTCAGTGGTAGAACATGGTTATTTCTAGATCTTTCCACAGCAACAGCCAGCACCTACGCAGGACAGAGAAGAGCACTCACACATACTCTCATACCTGAGCCCTGAACACAGGAACACGAGGAAAGGAATAAGGTGTCCGATGAATCTGTGCTGAATGACCCAAGATTGTGAATCCTTTAAATTAATGTGTGAATGTTAATCCACATATAGAACATACGTTTGAATGCCGCGTTGACTGCCGCTTTCCTCTCTCTCTCTCTTTCTTGCTTTCTTTTTCACACACACACACACACACACACACACACACACACAGTCTGGAGACTGGATAGTTGACATGAATGAAGGTGAATATCTGAGCCAGTAAAAAGGACATGAGATAGTTCAATATTCTCCTGAATGGATTGAGAAATGTCAGCTATCTCTGGCCTCCAACCTAGACAGAGACCAGGACTGCAGTGGACACACTCTCCTCTCTCACACACACACACACACACACACATCAAGTACATGAGTAGACACAGAAACACTTGCAAACGGTTGTATGATAAATGTGAAGGTAACAATGGGGCACTTTCTTTGGTGTTGAAGCATCGATCTCCGAATGCGTTGTTCTTTAATTGCCCCCTCACATCACTTTTAACTTCACACGTATTTTACTTTCCCCCTCCCCCCTCTTTCTGTCCCCATCGTTATCTCTCTCTCTCTCTCTCTCTCTCTCTCTCTCTCTCTCTCTCTCTCTCTCTCTCTCTCTCTCTCTCTCACTCTCTCTCTTGTTTCACATGAGTGCATCACGTGATGTCCCCGACATGAACACTTGTAATTAATCGCCCACGCTCTCTGTCCTCACAGCTGATTGGAAGGTGTTCTGTGATGCGATGATGACCACCCACGCTGTTCCCGTCAGTCTTGGTCGACGCCCCTCTGCCACACGCTCCACCAGGCACCGCCCACCTGAGACACACAGCCAATTAAATACAGCTTAGGCTGGCTGACAGGTACGGCGCTCAGACACACGCGTGCGCACGCACACACACACACACACACACACTCACACACCTGCACCTGTGACGCGACACACAGGCAAGACTCACGGGGGAGTCACACTCTTGGTTTATCACCATGACTTATACACTCATGTCACATCCCTGCCCACACTGGCCCAGACATACATCACCATGGAATGCTGCCCACACACGTCACCTCCCTCAGTAATGTGTCCATCACACACACACCTACTAACAGAAACACACACACACACACACCCACTAACAGAAACGCACACACACACACCCACACACACTGACACTCTCGATGCATGGATTCAGAGAAGATATTGTATTCAGGCATTTGCATTGAACCGCTTTGAAGATACAGAATGATTCAGGCAGTGATTTTTTTTTTGTCTCAGTACAAATGGAGGACATTTGTGTTCATTAGGGGAGGAAGTGTTGTAGCCACTGGCCTTTCTGCTCTGCTTTGCAGTAGAACGAGTCTGAGAGACAAGGAGCTTCTGGAGGAGAATACGGGTTTAGCCTGGAGGAGCCTTCAGTTCCAGCTCTCTGTACTTCACCTTTAAAGGAAAAGAAAAAACCCTCACTCCCACTGCCATCCATACCCATGCAGTAATGGCCAGTCATTTAAGGGAAATTAACATTTTGACACCCTCCTTGGTCCAGGGGAAATGCAGAAAAGGGAGGATAAGAGGGGGTTGAGAGGAGGAGGATGTTGGAGAGGAGATGGGAAAAATGGATGAAATTAGCATTTAATTCAGATGAGAGAAAGTCTTGGTTGGAGTCCCAGTTCAAGGGTTAAGTGTGATTTAGTTAACTGTTCGTAAATGTCACATCCACCTCGCCCCAGAATTCTAATAAAAGTCCTTCCTGTGGTTGAGACAAGTGAATGTAACTGTGGAAGTCTCACACAAATGACATCAACTAAGACCGATTCAGAAACTACAACCTCTGAATGGGGAAAGTTTGTAGGCTATGTCATAGATATGTGCCCATCTCCACCTTTTGAGTTTGAAGATTTTGTGTGTGCGTGTGTTAGTGTGTGTGTTATTGGTTGGGGGGTGATAAAGAGAGACAGGGAGAGGCACACAGATAGACACAAACAGACAGACAGAGAGAGAGAGAAAGAAAGAGAGAGAGAGAGAGAGAGAGAGAGAGAGAGAGAGAGAGAGAGAGAGAGAGAGAGAGAGAGAGAGAGAGAGAGAGAGAGAGAGAGAGAGAGTGTACCTGATTTCTCCAGTGCAGGCTGATGTGAGGGGTTGTCAGGTGGATATGACTGGGTTGTTCCCTGTGGACAGAATGAGCAGCTGAGAGGAGACAAGCTTCTCTGTTCTCCTGCCTCTCAGCTTCCCTCTGTACGGACGTGCACTTTTTACCTCCTCTCTTTCCTCTTCTCTCGCTCCTCTCTTTCTGCTTCCTCTCTCCTCATATCCCTGTCCATCTAACACACACTCCCGTCTCCCCCTGTTCCTGCAGGGCTATGTGGATTAGCGGTTAAAGCTAATGAAATGTAATTATGGTCTGTGTCGATTAGAATCGATCGCCCCGGTCTGCAGATGGCTTCTGAGAGAGGCGCCCAGATAGGCCGCCATATAGACCACCGCTGCCGTGGCGACGGCCCCTGCAAGGTTTTCTTTCCTGTCTGGTTGCCCCGAGCGATGCAAGATAGCATTGACACGGATGTGTGGAGTGGAGTCAGACCTGTCGCAATGCTTTCAGGGGCGCTCTCGCCGGGGGAATGAGGTGCCTTATCAAACCAGGGGGATTAGGCAGAGTGTCTGGGCAACCGGCATCCCTGCATCTGACAACAGGGAGGGGTGGGAGGGGGAGGTGAGGGTGTCTCATAGGTGTGTCTGTCTGAGTGTGCAGGTGTAGCCCTGTGTCTGGTGCGTGTCTATGGAGGTGCGCGTGGATGTCGAGGGGTGTGGGCGTGTGTGTATGTGTGGAGGTAAGTGTGTGTTTGTGTATGTGTGTGTGTCTGTGCATGCAGAGGTGTGTGAGTGTGTGTGTGCGTGGAATGTTAAGTGTGCAGGCATTTCCTTTCTTTACCCCCCCCCCCCTGCCACACACACACACACACAAGCACACACATTACAAGTGTTTGTATGTCAACAACATTTAAAGTTAGCATGTCATGTTATGGAGTCAAGTTACACCAGCACACACACAGACACACACAAACACACACAGACACACACACACTTACACAAACCACATTGAAGGGTTGGCGGGGCGGCAGGTGTGTAGCGTGGAAGAGGGAGAGAAGGCAAGAGGAAGGATCGATAAAGCAGTGAAAGAGTGCTGTAAACCATGAAAGGAGACAAAAGCCTCCTGTTTCACAAAGAGGATCAGGCTTACACTGTTAGCACTGTTAGCCCTCGGAGGAATGACACACACACACAGATCTTACCGTCCATGAACATATACCTATGTTACGTGCGATGGTTGGGGTAACAGTGTTCAACGTCACAAGTATTACACCAGCAAAGGGGTCAACGGTATAATGAGAACACAAGGTATGCAGAGGGGTCTTAAGGACGGATCAAGCACATTCATTTGACAGTCAAAAGCATCAACCAATCCATAATGGCAATTTAATTGACCTTTAGTGCACACCATATCAAATTCACATTTTCTTCAAACGCTTTGTCTCTGACCACTCTTCTGTGATTGTTTTTTTTTTTTTCAAATGTGTTTGTTTATCTTAAATGTCCTTGTCTGCTGTCTTTCTGATTTTAAAGGCTCGAGACATCCTGTCTGTATTGGTTACTTTCTGTGTGTGTGTGTGTGTGTGTGTGTGTGCTTCGTGTCATGCCTCATTCTGTGAGTGTGATGTTAATTTGGGAGGACTTCCTGAGTGTCATTCAAGTGTTCTGAACACTCTGACATCTCCATCCGGTCTTGCTGGTCAAATACACCGACACACATGCACAAACACGTACACAGAAACCCATGCGCACACACACATGTACACACAAACAATTGCCCGGCAGTCCTATTTCACGTAATAAACAGACCTTTGGAAGCAGGCACACAGTGTACGTCTCTGTAAACACAGAGAGAGCAGAAGATAAATGGGCAGGCTAATTCCCTTCATGAAACTTAGATGCAAGCAGTCATTTCAAAGCTTAACGGGTAATATTCTAAACGAATATCCCTCCACACTGCAGTATGCAAGCATAAAGACATAGCTATTAATAAGTATGCAAATATCTGACTGTTTTCAGCTTCTGTTGTTTCACATGACTTCTAAATAAAAATAGATAAAACAGCTTTTGTGTAAATCAGCTTTTGTATTCACTATATCTGAGCAGTAGAAAGTGAGTTAAAGGGGAGTAAGTTTGAGATTGTTTGAAATTCTTGAGGACGCTTTTTTTCTCAATTTGATGATGGATTTGACATTTTCTATTGCCAGAGAAACGACGCAGAGGCACACAATCATACACGCACACACACACAGAGACGCGCACACACACACACACACACACACACACACACACAATAACACCCACACACACACTCACACACAGACACACACAGACACACAGAGACACACACACATCCCCTACCTCCAGTACACTTCCCCTTAGGTCCGTTGGTCTGTACTCTAAGACAGAAACAATGACGTTTCATCCAGGAGGCTGGAGAGCCCAGCTCAGCTAGGGGAGAAAGGAGAGCTGAGATGGGAGGGATGGGAGGAAGGGAACGGAGGCAGAGAAGTGAAGAAAAGGGTAGAGAAAGATAAAAGGAGAGGAGGGAGAGTAGAGAGGGGTGTGAGGAGAGAAAGATGATTGTGATTGGGATTGTGAAGACAATGAAAGGGAAGAGAGGATGGAGGGAAGAAAGATGTGGGGAGGACGAAGAAAAAGGAAAGGAGGAAAGAAAGAGCAGAACAGGCGGAAGAGAGGAATGAGAGGCGTCCAGGGCTAAAAGCTCTCCAATTAGGACAGGCTCCCGTCTGCCCTGCCGTCACCATGGCAACTGTCAGGTAGATTTTCTGGTGGCGCATGGTGGAAGTTTGAGTGTTTGGTCTGCGATCGCACTCTTTCTTTCTTTTTCATTTGCTTCTCAGTTGCATGTTCGTCTTTTTTCTCCCACCATCTTTTATTCCCCGCTGGCTCTCACTGTTGTTTTATTTTCTCACCACTTTGTTTTCTCACTTTGCATCTCTCCATTCAGGTTTGTTTGTTTTTTCAATCGCTTTCTCTCTTCACCACCTTCTCTCCCTCCCTCTATCTTCCGCTCTCTCTCCTGTTGCCTAAGGGTGCTGAGATTCCTGGAGAGACAGGAATGGCATTTAGAAAAGTCTCTGTCCTATCCCCACATCTCCACCAGGGCTGGAGAAAAAATCTATGTCAGTAATTAGATCTGTGTATTACTGTTGTTTTTTGTGTGTGTTTGTGCTTCTGTGTGTGTGTGTGTGTGTGTGTGTGTTAGTGTGTATGTGTGAGTGTGTGCCGTAATCTATATTTAATGCTAGCAAGCAAAGCTTTTGAGAGCGCCACAGCTGGCCTGTTTGGTAATTAATGACATTTTCCCCTTTAATTACCACTCACCAGTGGAAGCCTGCTCTCTCCTCCCTTAATCCCCCCTTTTTGTGCATATTTATTTCTTTTCATCCCCCTGTTCTCAGTTCTCCCTCCTGTTGTACATTTACTTTCTTCTCTGTCATCTCAATTGGTCTCCATTTGTCTTTCCTGTTTTCCCCAAATATATCTATTTCTCTTTTTTTCTTTCTTTCTATCTTTCTTTCTTTCTTTCTTTCTTTCTTTCTTTCTTTCTTTCACTCTTTCTTTCTGTCTTCCTATCTCTCTCGTTTTCTCTCTCATTCACTTTCTGTCATTCTCTCTCCCTCTGTCTTTCTCTACCCTGTGGAGTTGGCAGAGCAGTTCTGATCTCAGATCTGGTGTTTCTCTCCCCTGGGAAGGAGAGCTCAGTGTCCATCTGCCTCCCTCCCTCCCTCCCTCCCTCCCTCCCTCCCTCCCTCCCTCCCTCCCTCCCTCCCTCCCTCCCTCCCTCCCTCCCTCCCTCCCTCCCTCCCTCCCTCCCTCCCTCCCTCCCTCCCTCCCTCCCTCCCTCCCTCCGTCCCTTTCTCCCTCCCTCCCTCCCTCCCTCCCTCCCTCCCTCCCTCCCTCCCTCCCTCCATCCCTCCCTCCCTCCCTCCGTCCCTCCGTCCATCCGTCCCTCCGTCCCTCCGTCCCTCCATCCCTTCACCCTCTCCTCTCCCCAGGAGCACGGTCCGTCACCACCTGTCAGATCCTCACTCCCTCCTTCCCTTTTCTCTCCCTGTATCTCTCCCTCCTTCCCTTTTCTCTCCCTGTATCGCTCCATCTCACTTTCTCTCAGTATTGACACCACATTGTTTTAAGGCCAACAGAATACAGGAACCATAATACAGAATTCAGAATCCTAAAGACACAAGTAGACAGCCAGTGGCTGGGTGTTACCAACCCCTCCACACTCTCCTCCCCCATAATCCTGGTCCTGTCTGGGTGTGAAGACCAGGTTGTTATACAAGAGATGCAGACTGAGAGGTGGAGCAGGTGCGGTTTCTAAAACCCTACGGTTCAACTTCAGAATTGAGTTTCCGATGAGAAGAACTTGGCGTGCAAAAAAAACATGTATTATTCCCTTCAAGTCAGCCTCACCTCAACGACAAAGTGTCCGTTGCTAAGATACATAAGAAAGGAGTCAGGAGCTACAGTTCCTATAGACTATTCTAAGATGACTATGGTAGAAAAGTTCATGCCATTACGTGGTGTATCATTTAGTTCAGCGTTTTTTTTGTATGCAGAAATGGATGAATATCATTTGCTTTCCAACTGCTGTTGCAGAAGGTTGGGGTGAGGTGACACTGAGTGGGAGAAGGGCTACATTCACTTCCCTACATGCTCATGGCTACAGTACAGACATGTGCATTTTATTAGCTGCACTTATTTCTCGCGGGGATGATTTCACTTAGGAAGAAAACAAATGCTTGGAGGAAAAGAGCGAGCAGGTATTTGAGTTATGTTGTGATGATCGTTGCTGAAGATAAAACATATTTTTAATGAGTGGTTTCAGAAGTACTGAAGTGTGAGGACAGGCATGCTGAGCACTTTCATCTGCTCTGTCGCCATCTTCCTTTCTCCATTTTTCTTCTCTGTTTTTTTGTCTTGCTGTTTTTGTGTTGCGTGTACAGTACCAAGCCAGCTGGCCCTGAGAGACCAGTGATGGAGACATGCTGTATTGGGCGAGTCGTACTTCAAGCTCACTGCTAAATCAACCCCTCTCAACCCTCAGGAAAACAGCACTCTGGTGACTGAGCAGCTTCAGTGTCCAAGAAGGATATGTGTCTGTGTATGTGTGTTTGTGTGTGTGTGTGTGTGTGTTTTTGTGTGTGCCTCAGCTCATCCGTGTCTCTTTTCTGGAGGCAGTTCCATTGCCAGTAGTGTGTCTCTAAGCTGTGGTAAATGTTGTGGGATGTGGGCTGTCTGAGGATGGTAGCGGCACTGTCTGTTCCTCCCGGGTTATTTACGCTCTCTTGTCTGAGAATATCCCCTCATATCCCTCAGCAACAGATGACATGCCACATCCCTCTCAAGCTTTTGTCACCTTCTTAATCCCATCCCAACCCTTTCGGCGGGCCAGGGAGCCTTAACTCGTTCCTATGAAGCTCTGTTTGATTGTGTGTGTGTGTGTGTCGGTGTCCGTGTATGTGTGTGTGTAAACAGGCCTCGGACTCCGATCAATTCCGCCTGGTAAGAATATCAGTAAATCAAACACTGTAGATCCCACCAGTTTCCTCGATGGCGATCTAGCTAAGACCCATGTGAATGCTACCATGAATCGTTCTGTTCTGGAAGAGAACGGAGAGAGAGGAGAGAGAGAAGGGAGAGGAGTGTGAAAGAGAGAGAGGAGAGAGAGAGAGAGAGAGAGAGAGAGAGAGGGAGAGAGAGAAAGAGAGAGAGAGAGATGGGGGGGGAAGGGAGGGAAGGAGGGAGACAGGAAACGAAAGGAGTGTATGATTGAGAGAGAAAGAGAGAGAGAGAGAGGGAGAGAGAGAAAGAGGGAGAGTTGCAGAGGCGGGCCAACAGGTCCGTGCAGCAGGGATTAGTGGGTAAAGTGGATTAGGGAGAGGGATTCTGATATTCCGCCCAGGCTCCTGAGCAGGTCTTTAGAAAGGAGAGGAACATCTGCTGGAGCTTAGTGAGGGAAGCAAGGCCACTGAACACCCCAGAAAACTGAATGGAGAAGAAGCACATGAAACAGGGGAAAGATTTAAAACAACTCACCAGCGACGATTAAGACGCTCCATCTCATTATAACCTCGCACACAGAGCTGCAGGGTGGCTCTGTGTGTGAGTGGGTATACCTGTGTGTGTGTGTGTGTGTGTGTGTGTGTGTGTGTGTGTGTGTGTGTGCATGTGTATGTGTGAGCCTGCCTGACTGTCGTCTTGATTTAACATGTTCGCCATTTCTAGATGAACCGTGAATTGTATCCTAATTGAAACAGTTAGATTTGAATGCCGCAGAGGGACTCTTTGTCCCTCTCTCCATCTTACAGTCCCTTTACCTTCATTCAACGCCCAGTCTGTTGCCTGACATCATTGGGACATGTGTATGAGTACAAGTATAGTTCTCTTGGTTTTTTTTGTCATTTTTTGGACACGTCTAAATATGAAGAGTCTTAACTGGGCCATTGGTTGTAAGCTTCACTGAGTGCCGAAGAACAGACAGGGAGAGACGTGCATGTGGGCGCCAGGCGCAGGGATCCGATAGGCTGGGACAGCTAGCATCAGAGCATGCCTAAACCAGGTCTGGGTAAGTCAGGGATCTGGAAACACTGGCTTGCAGATCGGTGTAAACATGGATGACAGCTGAACCCTGCTGGATGTGAACTGAAGGTCAAAGTGGGTCACTGTTCGGGCATTAGAATGTAATGTCTGACTCTGACCTTTCTGCACAACCGTGAGTGAGTATGTTTGTCTGTGTGTGTGTGCCCAAAGTATGTGCATAAGGTGCATGAATGTGTATGAGTGTGTGTCTATGTGTTTGGACCTGTAAATGTGCTTCTGTCTGTGTGTTTGTATGTGTGTGCGCCTGTGTCCATCTGAAGCCAACGTAAAAACAGAGTTCAGGTAGATGAATGAGTCGCCCACAGGCCAGTCCCGGGGGACTGTTTGTTTTAAAGGTTAGGGCTGCGATCCTGTGAGAAGCTATCACCATGCTTCCCTCGGGGATGATTCTCTTCTACCAGAAGAACTTGTCTGAGCCCACAGGTCCCGGGAATCTTCCACACACTTTCCCGTTCGACAGTGGACATGTTACATTCCCAGTCAAAGCACATGGTGCCACTCATCTATCAGAAACAGATGACAGTTGGTTAAGTGACCACACACCAAGCTGTTCATGAGCACTCTATCATAGCGTAGCATACTCTCTGTGTGGTTGTGTGGAATGTGTGCATGAGAGATGTGTGTGTATTACAAAAGATGGCAATCGATCCTTTCCTATGTGGTGTACTTTTTGGAGACTAGAGAACGTGGTTTAACAGAGAGCTACTGTGTTCAGATTATGAATGGCCAAATGCAACATGCCCTGGGGCTGGTACTGACAGATGTTCACTGTCATCCAACGATCACACCCTGTCTAATGCTCCTCTCTCTCTCTCTCTCTCTCTCTCTCTCTCTCTCTCTCTCTCTCTCTCTCTCTCTCTCTCTCTCTCTCTCTCCTCCTGTTTCTCCCTCTCTCTCAAAATGTTTGACCTCTTTCTATCTGTCTCTCTCTCTCTCTCTCTCTCTCTCTCTCTCTCTCTCTCTCTCACTCTCTCTCTCTCTCTCTCTCTCTCTCTCTCTCTCTCTCTCTCTCTCTCTCTCTCTCTCTCTCTCTCTCTCTGTCTCTCTCTGTCAGTCCAGATGTCCATCTCTCCAGGGTCTTCCCCTCTGTTCAGACAGCTCCATAAATGACAGCTTGCGCCTCCTGTTCTACAGCTGTGCAGTGTGTGCAGGCAGGTGCGCCTGCCCGGGTCTGCTTCTCAGTGCTGCTTGCCTGTCCTCCCACCACCTACCTTTTCCGTTGCTTACTCTCCGCAGACGTGCGCGTAAGTAAGCGTGTTGGGTGGCATTGGAGTGCCTGCGCTGGTGGGGGTTGGATGGCGGTGTTAGGTTTTGTGTGGGAGGTGGTTTGGCTGTCCGGTGTAATACTGGGTGGCATTTACTTATATTATAGCTCAAGTCTCTCGCTTTCTCTGTCTTTCTGTGTTTGTCACTCTGTCCCTCTCTCTTACTCTCTCTGTCTGTCTCTCTCTCTTTCTGACATTCTCTCTCTTTCTCTCCATCTCTCCATCTCCCGCTCGCTCTCTCACCCTCTCTCCATCTCTCTGTCGCTCTGTCAGACAGTCAGAAACAGGATGACAGGCTCTGCATGGCTGTTATTCTTCAGTCAGCCTGTCTTTTACAGCACAGAGGAAGGTGAAGCTCCCCCCCCCCCCCTCGCTCTCTCTACCTTGTTTCAGACCTGCTTTCCTGTTCTTCCTCCAAGATGTTTTCTTCCAATCTTTCTCTCACGTTTGTTCTCCATGTCTCTCTATCAAACTCACCCAGCCTCTCGTTCTGACTTCTTCCCTCTCTGTCTATCGTTCAGCTCTTTTTTCCCCTCTGAGCTGCATGTTCCTTCACCGTCTCTCGTGAGACAATGGAAACACTCTGGCCTTATGCTACTCTGTGTCTTAATTGCATTTGCGTCAGAGTGTGTGTGTGTGTGTGCTTGTGTGTGTGGTGTGTGTGCATATATTGCAGAGTGTTTGTGAACATGCACGTGTGTGTCTGTGAGTGTGTGTGTGTGTGTGTGTTTGGTGTGTGTGTGATAGTGTGGAAAGGTCAAGCGGATGTCTTATTCCATGTACAGCCTCAGGGCTGAATGGAGCTCCATTGTAATTAGATCCTGCCATCAGTGTTCAGGGAGACTACTTCTGCTTTCTGGACTCATCTCACTCCTCCTTGCCTCTGCCTTCAACTAGCCATGCCTAGCAGCACTCGGAACTGTGGAATGATGCTGTCATAATTATGTCATACTCAGAATTGTTAAAATGGGATTGTTTTATAAGAACTGTCTTGTTTGAAACTGAACAATGGATGTATGTTGAACTTCTTCCTGAATACATTTGAAAAGGTGGCGTATTGTTGGACCAGTTCAGGACATTGAATAATCTTTTGTTTTATTTATTTTTCATAGTCTTTTGAGTTCCTAAATGTTAGTTTATTTGGGAAGGGGCATGAGAGAACAGAGGAATAATAAAATCTTGAATGAATGAGTTGAATGCAGTCAGAGAATTATGGAGGATGGGTGAGGGGTTGGTGGGGGGCAGGGGGTAGCTGAGATTAACGTAGCACAAAGCAAATTGGGTTTGCCATTATTACACAATTGAAGCTGCAGAAAGCCCCTAACCATGAGAGATAAATGAGGCCTCAGATTCATAAAAGCTCCATTAACAGAAGCAGAGAGAGAGAGAGAGAGAGAGAGAGAGAGAGAGAGAGAGAGAGAGAGAGAGAGAGAGAGAGAGAGAGAGTAAAAAAGTGTGCTATGAGAAGAGAGAGTGATTGAAAAACAGAGAAAGGCATCAATGGGTCTATTTAAAATGGTACAGTTATAGATCTCTACCCAGTGTGAAGCTGGACAGTAGGGTGCTGTCTTGAGGGGAAATCAAGTCTATGAGTTTCTGCTTCCCAAAATAGTTCCTGCTCAGCTCGATACAATGATTTGGTGGTGATAAACTGACACTGTGTTCAAAGCAAGTGACTTCAATGTTCTGTTTTTAGATACCTGAAGTGCAATGTGACTACTTTTAGTCACATAAAGTAACAAACTCTTCACAGCCATGTTCCCTGTGTGACCTCTTCCTTACCGTGGTCCTCGAAAGAGTGCATGAGAGGTAGCACTCTGAAACATTTGCTGTTAGCATTAGCGTTTAGCGGTTAGCAGGTGGAGTCATACCCCATAACCATTAAGTCATCACCATAACCATAACAGGGCCAGTCGTACTCAGCTTAACTGACTGAGGACGCATCATCCCCCATCCAGGCTAATGGGCTAATATATCCTAATGTAATGTCATCACCACACCAGCACTCAATGGATGAAGCCCCAAGCACAAACCAGATTACTCCACCGCCCGACTGTCTCTCAAATCACCACCGTGGGGAAATAGACAGTCTCATTATCATCATTCACGGACTGCTCTTCACTAATCTCAAGTAAACGACGCTATCAGATGCTAGGAGTATTAGCATAGCCACGCGCTAAAGGCCGCTCGCTAACTGCTAGATTAAGAAATAAGTCACAGGCCCATCCCAGGTAGGTGTCAGTGAGAGAAGACAGGATATCTGTCAGCGGCACGGTCACACAGATGGTGTTGCTAGTCGGGTTTCAGGCTGAGGGAGATAATGATTGGCAGATTGGGGAACAAAGGGACCAGGAATTGTTTATTGCTAGGCTATAATTGGATAATGCAGCTATCTAACCTCTTTAGGGCTGTCACTTTACCTCACCCTCAGGAGTCTCATCTCGGCGACTCAGGTTGAGTTTACTCTCAGATGAAACTTTATTATTTTTACAAGAGCGCTCAAACAAAGAGGACTTTGAGCTCAGTGTTTTGATTCCTAGCAAGGAGATGCAGACTGAGGCTTGGACTGCAGACACATTTCTCTTCTGACCAAGGATTGGTGTGACTATCACAGTGAACATTTATCTCTTGGCTTCCTTTGTTTTTGATGTCCCGGACCAGTCCTCCCTTCTCCTTCATGAGAGAGGTATTCCAGTTGCTTGGTTCCCTGTACATTTGAAAGGCTAATCTCTGCAATTGGATTAATTCATCAAAGCTAGAGAGGTCTCGAGAACACTCCTCTGAGCTGGTTGACCAACGAGTACCTGTGGGAGGACGACGAGACGTGCATGATTAATTCTACATGACGCACACACACAAATACACACACACATACAGGCCACAAACAATGGCCTATACAAGCTGATAATGTGGTAGCAGAAAGACAGAGCGCTTGTTTAAAGACCGCCCCCTCTAATGAACACCTTAATTCATGGAACTCAGCCTCAAGCATTCAAATATGTTTGCATACAGACATTAGTCATGTATTCACTGTAAACAGGCATACATTCTATCAGCTATTCCACTATCCAGACGCTCAGGCTAGGACTGATAATGGGACTGTTGATAATGTATGGAGCTTTGTTCTGAAGGCTGTATTAGAAGAATATAACCATAACAGTTAATACTTACAGGCCAGACTTTTACATAATTATAGTTATTAAAGTTATATCTGGACTACTGCAATAATTGTTTTACAAGATTAATAAATATAAACTGTGTATTTACAATTGTGAAACACAAAATTCTCAAAAGGATACAAAATGCAGAAAGCAATCACCTCTAAATTGAAACTACCCACACACTATAATTTAATCAGTCTCTGATTTTCCAATTTCCTTGCTCTCATTGCTTGGATGACCATGTTAACTTGTTCTCCTCACCTCCCTCCTAGACAAACTTGTAATTGGCTTTTTCAAGAGGTTCAGGGTCAAGCCCTATCAAAAGGTCTTGATTTTGTCCGCTCCTTGACTTATGCTACCAGCTGTCTCTGTCTTTCTCTCTCTTTTCACACACACACACACACACACACACACACACACACACACACACACACACACACACACACACACACACACAGTTGGACTCGAGACCCCATGCTTGTTCCCTGGCCATGTCTCAGTTCATTACTAAAGGGAAAGTGAATTGCTTGATGTGGCCAACGATGATGGCTCTACCCTTACATTACTTCTACCATTCACTACACACAGAATCAAATGCGCAGAACAGTCGGCTAAAAGCCCCTAGAACCAACCTCCCTGACACACACACACACACACACAAAAGTGATTACACATCATGAACACATGTGTCTGACTAATACTTCTGAAAACCTTTAGTACTATATTGAGTCAGACACAACGTTATTTGAACATGTTGTGGTGTTTGGGCGTGGTTGCCAGCCTGCACAGGGAGGACCATGCAGCAGGGCCTGGTTAAAGTGTTCTACAACACTATCTCAGCACTGAGGTTAATTGGGATACAGCATGTGGCATTTAATGAGAAAGACTCAGAGGTGACACAGGAAGTTGCTTGATCCTGGCCCGACCCCCCGGCTCCCCCCCCCCCCCCCCAGCGCCCATTGCACCACACTGTGTGCAGTAATTAGGGTCCCTGCTGCGATGCCAAAATCCCTGCTTTTTTCTCACCATTGTCTTTGCTCACTATGTGGGTGGTGAAGAAAACACAGTTACACACACGCATGCAGCACACGCGTGCACGAACGCACACATTGTAAGAAAGACATCAAAACACAGACAGCATTTAGCTGATCCTCGTGATTGTCTTGTCAGGATGGTGTTAAGTTTCACGTTTGCAAAAAAGGCTCCAAATGAATGTTGTTGCGAGTAAAAACTGTATGAAACAGACTAGATGTTGCACGTTAATTGCAGTGAGAGCGCTGAGGCCAGTTCAGCATGTTTTAATCCACTTATCTTTTGTCCTCTTCAAATGTCATCCTCAAAACTATTGAAACCCACACACAAAAATCATTCGCCCACGTTGGACTGATTCAGACTGTGTGTGAGGTGGTGGAGGACTCTAGCTTGGCCATTACAGTACAAATAATTGATTGCATTAACCTGGCCTTTCACCACTTTACAAGGCTGATCCATATTCCTAAGTGGTGGTGTAGGGTGGGGTTTTTTCCCCAAGAGGAAAGACTGTAATGATTCTGGCAGCTTGATATTGAATATGTCCATGGTGTTGCTGTTGCACATGGTGGGCTGCTTTTCAAAGAGGGAAATGTCACTGAGACTCAAACACACAGACATGCACGTACACACACACACAGGCTATTTCACACACACACACACCAACAAATAGACACTCACACAGCTACACACTTGTGATGATATGAACACGATGCGACAAAAAAAAAAAAACAGACATTGTTCATGTGTGTGTGTGTGTGTGTGAGAGATGTTTTTTGTGTGTGCATGAATGTACTCTCAAAGCCATGCGTCTTTGTCACAAGTACAATTCTTTCAGGTTGACTTGAGAGGCAATAGAGTGAAAAGTGCATTGCCTCTGATGATGTGGTGCAAAGCCTATTAAATTCATCCATTTGATAAGCCAAAGCCATCTCTCTCTCTCTCTCTCTCTCTCTCTCTCTCTCTCTCTCTCTCTCTCTCTCTCTCTCTCTCTGTCTCTCTCTTCCATTCACTCTCTCACGGCTTCTTCCTCGGCAGCACTCAGACAGAAACACAGATTGGATAAGGCCTTTCTGTGTGCGCCACATACATGGAGAGAGAACGCATGTCTCCTCCGACAGACTGAAACAGACACATACTACCTCCTTTCGAGATAACTTACCACGCGCACACACACACACACACACACACACACACACACGTGAGAGAATGGCAGTGTCTATTGCCGTATCCCCCTGCCTCAGTAGGAAGCTAGCTTCCCACAGAAGCATCTATAGGTTGTGATGAAAGCACTTTCAACCTGCACCATCCATTACCACCGCCACACTGCACCTTCACAGCACTGTGGATAATTCATTATTATGTAATTATGAATGTGTTCCTGTCGGCTTGGCTCCCCAAGTGCTCCCCAGCTGGGAAGCTGTGTGTGGAGGAAACAGGCTGTGTTCTTTTCGTTTTATAGGGTTCTGTATCTCCCTACTACACCAACGATGAATGTGTCTTGCAGATGGGGCTTATTAGGATAGACAAATCATTATATACCATGACGTGAGTATTATGGCTGAAAGAGAGCTGATCATCAACATGCCATTTTTGTCGGCTAACGTCTGCCTGCTCTCTCCTTAAAAGCATATTGCCTCTGCATTTCGCCAAGTCAGAGAGAGGGCTGTTTGTTTGCTTCCATTCTGTGGCCAGCGTAATAAGATGTTGACATGGAGGGTAATCTTGTTGGTGGGACAAAGACATTGAATTGTAATTGAGGATTGCAGAACAGTTGTATGGGAATGTCAACGCCAGCTCGATCTTTGGATATGTCTCTGTGTTTAAAAGGGCAGCCTTTGAATGTTTCCTTCCAGCCTCTGTGCCTTCCTGTCTGAACTGAGCTGAGTCTGATGTGTCTTTCATTACGTAAGGCTGACAGTGGGGAGCACAGCACCAGTCTGTTTGTCTCACTCTAATGGGGACTGGCAGCTTACAAGGTGTACGTGGTGTGTGTGTGTGTGTGTGTGTGTATGTGTGTGCATGTGTGTGCGCACACGCTTGTGTCTGTGTGTGCATGTGTGTGTGTGCACGTGTGTGTGTGTGCCACTCTCTCACGTACTCAGAGCAGAGAAAGAGACCGATACTTGGCCTGAGAGATACCTCGCTCATTCAGTCAGGGACTCAATTTCACTCCACATCTCTGTCAATGTGGGGAATTGAATCAGACACCCTATGGATACATTTCACAGCCAGTTGAGCTGACAGGAATTGACCAAACCTCTCTCACCAGCATGCTGGGTGTCTGACCATCTCCCACACCCGCCTCTCTTTAAATCGCTGGTCAGCTGGGGGAGCTGGTGGGAGCTGGGTGGAGCTGGAGAGAGCTGGGGGGAGCTGCGGGAGCTGGGGGAGCTGGGGGGAGCTGGGGGAGCTGGGGGGAGCTGGGGGAGCTGGGGGAGCTGGGGGAGCTGGGGGAGCTGGGGGAGCTGGGGGAGCTGGGGGAGCTGGGGGAGCTGGGGGAGCTGGGGGAGCTGGGGGAGCTGGGGGGAGCTGGGGGAGCTGGGGGAGCTGGGGGAGCTGGGGGAGCTGGGGGGAGCTGGGTGGAGCTGGGTGGAGCTGGGTGGAGCTGGAGAGAGCTGGGGGGAGCTGGAGAGAGCTGGGGAAGCTGGAGAGAGCTGGGGGAGCTGGAGAGAGCTGGGGGAGCTGGGGGAGCTGGGGGAGCTGGGTGGAGCTGGAGAGAGCTGGTTGGAGCTGGGGGAGCTGGGTGAGCCGGGGGGAGCTGGGGGAGCTGGGTGGAGCTGGGGGAGCTGGGTGGAGCTGGAGAGAGCTGGTTGGAGCTGGGGGAGCTGGGTGAGCCGGGGGGAGCTGGGGGAGCTGGGTGGAGCTGGGGGAGCTGGGGGAGCTGGGGGAGCTGGGGGAGCTGGGGGAGCTGGGTGAGCTGGGTGGAGCTGGGGGAGCTGGGTGAGCTGGGTGGAGCTGGGTGGAGCTGGGTGGAGCTGGGGGATGGAGAGGGGGGCAACAGCAGAGGGTGGGACATCGTGGTGAGCAGAGGCAAAAGGAAAAAAAAGAACGACAAGGAAGGACGGATGTGAAATTAGAAGGGCGGTGGGAGACAAGGAGGTGAAGGGATGAGAGACGGAGGCGGAGGAGGAAGGAATTTGTAAGAGAGCGTGATCCGAACCCTCTCCATTCTATCCAGCAGAATGTACCCCGTCAGTCAGACACACACAATGGCTCGTACCTGGCCTAGTCTGCAACAGGCACAGACGAACAGACAGCTGTTATTAATCTGTGCTTTAAATTGATCTGGTGGAGGAGATGAGATATGGATAGAATCGGAGGGAAGACAGGGAGGGAAGAGACAGAGGGAGGGAGGGAGGGAGGGAGGGAGGGAGGGAGGGAGGGAGGGAGGGAGGGAGGGAGGGAGGGAGGGAGGGAGGGAGGGAGGGAGGGAGGGAGGGAGGGAGGGAGGGAGGGAGGGAGGGAGGGAGGGAGGGAGGGAGGGAGGGAGGGAGGGAGGGAGGGAGGGAGGGAGGGGGGAAAGAAAAGAAGAAGCAGAAGAGGTGAGAACACGGCGTGGGAGTAGGAGAACCTGCTTCAGCGCGAGGAAGATGAAAGGTTAAAAAGCCTGATAGATCTCTCGCTTTAAACGCACCTCTGTGGTGTGTGTGTGCGCGTGTTTGCGTCGTGTGTGTGTGTGTGTGCCTGTGTAAGCATGTGAGTCACTTGCTAATAACAAGCTGCTCCTTTGAAAAGCACAGTGCATTCATCCCTGCATCTCTTTGAGGTGAACAGCATGGGGAAATGTCAACCATTAGGAGGAAACAGTCCTGTCATGAAAACAACTTAGAAGAGAAAGGAGAAAAACAACACTCGTCTCTTAAAGAATACAGAAAGAGAGAGAGAGTTTCGAAGAAGAGAAAGAGAGAGATAGATGTAAAGTTAGAAGGGATGTGAGGCTGATGAAGAAGAGAGAGACTGAGAAGAGGAGGGGAACAGCGTACCCCTCTATTCATCGCATGAGTCTGTCAGTCTTCTTACAAAGCAATCTCGGTCTCTGATTCACTCCACCTTTCTGAGCTGTCAGCTGACTGTCATCCTCATTCTGGTGGAGACGGGCTCAGGTATGAACCACTGTGGTTCGTCATCAGAGGATCTGATCCAACTCATTGGACTTCTGCTGTGGAATCTGGTTTTTTGAATGAATGAGTGAAAAGTTCCTGTTCCTCCTCTGACCTCTGACCCTTCTCCTCTCCTCCAGTCTCCTCTCAACTACCCCACTCCTCTCTTCTCCGCTCTCTTTCCACTCACGTTTCCTCTCATCTTTTCTCTCCTCTTGTTTTGTCTTCTCTTCATCCCTCCGCTCTCTTGGTGCACATGGCCTGCTTGTTCCAAAGTAACAAGGTTTCATGCCCCAATGGTTGAATACATGATTCCCTCCTCCCACGTTCCCCGCTGTCCTACTCTTCCCTCTCTCTCTCCACATCCCCCCCCCCAGCTCCTTAACTATCTCTCTCTCTCTCTCTCTCTCTCTCTCTCTCGAAGGGGAGAGAGGCAGAGAGGCAGGGAGGTAGAGGCAGAGAGGCAGAGGGACAGAGAGGCAGAGAGGCAGAGAGGCAGGGAGGCAGAGAGGCAGAGAGGCAGGGAGGCAGAGAGGCAGAGAGGCAGAGAGACAGAGAGGCAGAGAGGCAGAGAGACAGAGAGACAGAGAGGCAGAGAGGCAGAGAGACAGAGGCAGACCAGGTACTTATCTGGATCTGCAGTAGCTGTGTCAAAGCCAGACCTGTTCAGAGAGGGCGCACATACATGTGCACACACACACATACACACAGACGTGCACACACACTCACCCATGTGTACAGCAGAAGCAGAAATAAGCACAAACAACACATAAACACACACACATAGGCTCATGCATACATACAAAGAAACAAACATCCGATCAACAAACAAACTTTGATTAAAGAATGTTCTATTTTTCAAGCACAGTATGTCCTATTATAAATTCTCCATCACGAGCAGAAAGGATTTACGTAAAGCTTGGCTTCCCTTTGGTACAGAAAAATTAGAATATCACAGAATGTTCCAGAAACCCAGTGAGGTACAAACTCCCACATTATGCTTTTATATCATCTCTCCCTTCCATAAACACTTGAAAGCTATCCTCAAAAATCACCCATAGACACACATTCACTTACCGCTGTGCCTCGCTCTCTTCCTCTCTCTGAGAGTCAATCTCATGGTTTCTAACTAGCCTGGGGCTACATGCTGTTTCTGATTGCTACGCTCCCGGACTAAGAGCACATCAAAAGTGTCCCCGCTTAGGGATTGCGTGTGTGTGTCCACATGTGTGTGCGTGTCCGTGCATGTGTGTGTGTGTGCATACAGTATGTGTGTTATTGTTTTCTCTCTTACAGTAATGTGTGCCACCAAAAAACCCTGTCTTCCTCTAGCTTTGTCTCTCCTCTGTGTTCACGTAGACAGGATTCAAAAGGGTGATTGGATGATTCACCGGTTTTCATGATTCGTGACTAAATAAGAGAAATAATCATGTGGCTTCTCATCTGCAGCACTTCATGTGTCTTTTAATGTGTGTTTGTGCTTTGCATGTGGGTGTCCATGTGTCTGCGTGTGTTTGTGCGTGTGTGTGTGTGTGTGTGTGTGTAAGTGTGTGAATTGTGCCACGGCCACCCAGCTTTGAGTCCCAGTCTGTAGGGCTGGGTTCAGGGTGAAGTCATTCAGGTGCTGATGTTGTTGATCTGGTGACAAAACAAGGGGAAGGCTCAGAAGACAGAGGTGTGAATGTGTTACCTGGCTCATACTTTCAGGCAGGGGTTCAGGGGGAAACTGCTGCCTCCTTTCAACAGGAGCACACGCACGCGCACACACACCCACACACACACACAACACACTTGCAAAACACTCTGTTTATTTTGTTGTGCAGTCATGCTGTGAGGGAGTGTGTATTGGGGGGGTGGTGAACATCACACCTGCCTCTCCCTGATTGTCTGTCTGTCTTTTCAGCGGAAAACACAGACCTCCTGCCACTCACTGACACATACATACACACGCACACACGTGCACACACATACACATTTACATAGACACACGTGCAGGCACATACATGTGTACACACATATAAAAAAAAAAATATATATATATATATATATATATATACACACAGACTCACAAACACACACACACCAATAATCAGAAAAACAAAACAGTCTGAGATGAGAGATGAATTCATGCTAATTGCGTATGCTAATTTAGCACAATTTCAATTCCAGCGTGTGCCACGGCGGTTCCCTGAGCTGAGATGTTGCTCATGACTGCCCAAAATGCTATCTTTCTTTTCTCAACACCATATACTAATTGGAAAAGATTACAAATGTAAATGGCTTCAATCTGTTTCATGACTTTTTCCTTTTCAGTCATGTATTCATCAGATTACTTTTAACCCCCTATAAATGAATCTCATGAGTTACTCCAGTTCTATTTAAAATATGTGATTGTGAATGGATTTCATGACACACACACACACACACACACAGTGCCATGGTGTTTTAGGGGTGCCCAGGAGCCTGTCTCCCTCCCCTGTCAGGTCCCTCACCCTTGCCTCTGGCGGGGAGAGCACAGTGTCTGTCATCATGAGCCCTGTCATCAGTTATCAGCAGGGTCACAGCTCCATATCACAGAGTGAGCTCTGACCTACGACCCTGAGTCTGATATCCCCTGCCAGGAGCACGGTATTGACTCAGAGGTTATTGGTTCAGCTAATTGCTATTTACATAGCCATATTAACGTGCCTCTCATCTCAGACCCTGACATTTCAATCTTTTTTCCCTTTTCCATCTTTCTCCCTCTCTCTCTCTCTCTCTCTCTCTCTCTCTCTCTCTCTCTATCTCTCCCTTGCTCAAGTCTTTTGGGGGAGATATTAGACAGTGTTTCTCACTTATTAATAATTTATGGAAAAGGTAACATTTGGAAGCGAGGGAGGAGAAGAACAAACATTAATATACGCTGGAAAACTTCTCCACTATCTTTAGGTTTCTTACATCCTAGCTGCTTATATGGTGTATATATGTCACTACCTGTGTGTGTGCTGGGTTTGAATGTTTCCCTCTTGGTCTTTATTTAGACTTTTGACATTGTCACACTTTCCGTTCTAGAAGTTGCTCATGTAAGAGTTGAGGTCAAACAAAAGCAATCTCCACTCTGAGTTAACCCTTAACATAATGCTGCACAGCAAAGGGAAATACTTCCATTCATGTAATTTTTTACAAAAGACTTACATCTAAAGTGTTGTAGCTTACTGAAAGTGTTGGAGTGAAAATGTGCACAGTTGATTTTAGAAGTATGGGCAGACGTGGTTGAAAAACAAGTGAGGTTACATGGTTTGCAGGCTCCTGAGGGAAACATTGTTTCCCCAGACCTCCTCTGCAGTCTCCTATCTTCTTTTCAGTAAACATTATTTAAACCTCACATACATTTACGGTAAGCTTACTATTTTCTCATATTCATAGTGTTCCACAGGGACATGTTGTTCATGCATGTGTTCCACTATGATGTGATCCACTGTGACATGTTCCACTGTGACATGTTCCACTGTGATGTGTTCCACAGAGACAGGTTCCACAGTGACGTGTTCTACAGTGACGTGTTCTACAGAGTTATGTTCCTGTTATTACTTGAGGGACACAGAGGAGAGCTGGGTTCAGAGATTGCACACATCCCTGTTTCAGCCCCGTCAGTCCAGAAACCCACTATGCTGATATGGGACTAAAACCTTGTAAGTTATTAACCAAAATTGACCTCCTACTATATATGATGTCAGTAAAACGCTGTGTTGCACCTTTTTGATCTGTGTTTTTTTTTTTTTGCTGGGGGCCAGACAGGTGTTGGTTGAAGGGTTGCAAGTGACTCAAGTTAAAAGCTCGACCAAAAGAGCATTGGATTGATTGATTGATTTTGCTAGATTGCCCAGTGGGACAGAGGGTCTGCTTAATATACACCTTCACACCTCCGTGCTATTGAACACTTGTCACTTCAGTAGAAGCCTTTTGGCAAAAACACGTCCCAAAGCATGCAGTAGCTGTGAAATAATCCTTTCTATGAGTAGGTGTGTGCTCCCGCATGTCTGTGTGTGAGTGTGTGTGTATCCACGTACTTTATGTGGATAGTATACTCGGGCGTCTTACTTTTCTTTAGGGTTCTTACATTCAAACATTTTACAAACGCCTTATTTCTGTTTCTCAAACAGGGCTCTATTAATCTCTCCTCCTACCCTAGACCTCAATCTGGCTAGCAAATACGTTAGCTAATACGCTAGGGTGTGCATGAGGTGGCCTAGCAGAAACAGTATCTTCAGCACAGTTCAGCATGCTCAAGTGGTGTGTGTTTGTGTGCGTGTGTGTGTGTGTGTGTGTGTGTGTGTGTGCATTCGTGCATATGAGTGTTTGTGTGGGAGGGGAGCCATGCCCCCACCCTGTTCCCCTGAGCTTGTAGGAAAGGCTCCGATACAACAGTAGGAGCTACTTAACGCGCAACTAGATGCAGAGAGGTGAGGAGGTCGCTTTACACATCACTGAGGGGGTTTAGGGGGGAGCAGCATATTGAAACAGAATCCAAGTCAGTGAAAGAAGCAACAAGACTCTTCATTTTGCCTTGTTGTGCAACAATGCATATTTCCCCCACTTCCCCAGGGAGGTATGCACGCTGCCCTGTGCTGTCCCGTCGATGATTGATACGCGCCGAGCAAAGGAGAGAAAGAGAAAGAACGAGAAAGAATCATGCATAAAAGATGAGCGTAGTTTATTGTGTTTTTCTGGAGGCCATGAGAGCTAGAGTTATGGATTTATGTGCTGTGTGATTGGGCGATAGCATGGACCCCTGGGGGAAATGGCATTGGGGGCCACGAAGGATGTGTGTGAGTGTGTGTGTATGTGTGTGTGTCTGGGGGGGGGAGGTTCACCTCAAAATCACTTGGGTCCAACAGGTTTAGATTTCCCTACCACAATGCTGACAAGTTGTACTTGCTTGTCCGGGGGCTTTGGAGTGTGAATTCCCCCCCCCCCCAAAAAAAAATTTAAAAATAAAAATAAAATTTGTTTTAACCCACTGTTGCTCAGTTGAAATGCCAGTCCAAACCGGGTTGGAAACTAACCAATATGGGTCATCATACTAACTAGGGGACAGTGGGAGAACACAATTGTATTGTTTGTTTTTACAGAATGTTTAAAAGTGGCAGAAAAGTATCCTTAAAGGATAAGATAGGTAAAATGATAAAGATCGATTCATGTCAGAGATGGGGGAACAGCCAAATGATGCTCCTCATCCCTCAGGTCAAAACCTACAGCTCTACTTCCTGATCAGGGAAAGCTTATAATATGACCCCTTTAATCTAATAGGTTCTCTCTGGCAGGCATGGCTTTGTTGATTGGTGGCTCTCAGTGCTGGGTGAATATCCTTATTGATCTTTTTTGATTCCTTGGTTTCTTCTTTTCCTCTCTTTACTAATTGGCCCATTGTTCGTTGACAGGATTGACTTTTATGCTTGATATTATGGAGTTATATTTACCCCCCAGAGAGAGAAACTAATGAAGAATGTGGTGATAAACTGATATTTTTCCCTTTCAACTGACATACTTCTCATAAAGCTTATACCTTGCGGCCCGTAAATTCCAAAAGAGAATCATTATTTTCTCATAAACGTGATGATATTACCTCATCGCCACGATAATGCCCTAAAACGCTTTATGAGATATCTCTTTAGGGCTCTCACATGACCCACTCTCCTGCAACGTGATTGGTTGAGCTGTGTTGGGGGGGTGGAGGCGGGGGGGTCTATTGAATGGAGATGTATGGAGGGCGGAGAAAAACACTCTGTCTCTGTCCCAAGAATAAAGGAGGACACAAAGATGAGAGTCAGCCCACCTGTGACCTCCCCTCTCCTGCCTTCCCTACAGGCTACAGCGGCTCTGCAAACACCATTAGTGTGGGCCTGGGCCTGGCAGCTTCTCCCTCATGTAAACAGAGATGCATGGCCTCACACGAGTCACCTCCAACCTCAGGGTCCTATTGATCCATGTGCTTCAGTCACGTTCAGTCCAGCTGGGTTCATTATAGCTCCACTCTACAGAGACGTGGTTAAGGAGATGGACGGCTTGGTCTTCAGAAGGTTGCTGGTTCAGATCCCAGGGGGAAGAGTGTGGTAGCTACTTCATTAGGCTGGGCAACTTTATTTACCGAGAGAGAGGTACTTCCATAAAGTGCAATAAATCGTATTTATTTTTAACAGTACATCAAAGAAAACGGCTGTATGTTCACGGTAGTCTCTGAGCAGAACTTAAAGTCACGATGAAAGTCTTTGTTAGACCGAGCGTGTGGTTATGGCTGGTGACCATCTTCCCTTGGGCGATGATGAACACTCAGGTTATCCTGCAGATGCTCATGGTTGCTATGTCCCTTTGTGTGGTCACTCCGGGAGACGCAATTGAGCGGCCCTGGCAACTGCCTCTGTTCCGGGTCCGGGGATGGGGGAAGAAGGCTGGGGGATGGGGAATGGGGAATTGAAGAAGGAGAAGGCAAGGAGAGAAGGACGGAGTGAAGGAAGGCTCAGGGGTGGAGGAGGCGAGGAGGAAGGGCTGGGCGGAGCGTGGTGGTGGTTTTACACCAGGTGTGGGAAATGAAATCTTGTTTCTTCTCCAAAAGGTTAGACAAACACAGATGGTGTGTCTCCAAGCAAAGACAGACTAGGAAGAAAAATCAAACTGTATTGTTTGTTATTCCCTGAATGTGGAGAAATCATTAATATGACAGGAAGATAAAGAGGTCAGCTTTGCGTATTTTGGAACCAAAGCAATGGAGTGAGACGGAATGCTAAGGAAAAATCCTGCTTCCAGTGTGTGTCAGCCTCTGTTCCTTTCTCTGTCTCTGCTTATGTTTCTCTCTCTGTTCCTGGCTGTCTCTGTTCCTGGCTGTCTCTGTTCCTGGCTGTCTCTGTTCCTGTGCATCTGGCTGTTCCAGTTCCTGGCCCTTTCCATGTCCTTGTGTTTGTCTCAGTCTCTGTCCATGTCCTGCTCCTGAGCCTGTCTCTGTCTTCATCTATACATCCAGCCTATTTACACTTAGTAAATAATTAAATAAGTAAGCCGTAATTGTCTTACTGCTCATAGGAAATGCTTGTGTGCTGTCGAGAAGCATCTTAACAGTGATCTGTAGCCATTGCGTAAGGTTCAAGACAGAGATGCCAGATTCTCATCGCTTGTATAGAAATGCATTTGTTGTTTGTAAAGCATGAAAGCAGGATCATAAATCTAATGGTATGATAAAATGCTGACCCCCCCCCCCCACCCGCCCCCATCCCCCCACCCCTCCCCGTTCCACTCCAGCGAGCAGCCGATTCACCCCCCCCCATCCCCCGCCCCCCGCCCCTCACCCCGCTACCCCAGCAGCCCTGTGCATCAATCTTACGTACCCTATGTACATGGCTTCCATATGTATATGACAGACATCGACACTCCTGTTTGGTTTCACCCTCTGATCATGGAACACTGTCTCACATGTGGGGTCCTCCTCACACACACACACACACACACACACACGTACACACACACTGTACATGCACACGTTCACACACATCCACACACTGTACACACACACATCCACACACTGTACATACACACATCCACACACACAGAAAAACACAAACACACACTGCAAAAGGCCAACTACCACAGCTAATGTTTGTTCAGATAATGTTTGCCCAGTGGTTCTTGAGCTGGAGAAGGAGTCTTCTCATAAATACATCCCCTCACAGAATAATAGAATGGCTTAGTAGAAAGGATTTGGCCGAGGGGTGCAGATGAAGGAAGCGATGTGCGTTAAGGCAGGTTGGATGGGATACACTAGAAGAAGCTTAAGGCTCATTCAAATCAATATGGGTGTTCTAGTGTGGCTACTGTAGGATGCAAAAGTTGTATTGCATGTGGGAATTTTGCATGAGCTTTGCGAGTGTGTGTTTCTGTATGTGGGTATGTTTTTCTCTGTGGGTGTGTACTTTATGTGTGCGTGTTTTCTGTACATGTGTGATTGCATGTATTTCTGCATGCGTGTGTATGTCTCTACCCCGTCACAAACCTCTGCCTCGCCGCCATGACAACCCTAAGCATTGTGAGGTAGCGATGTCAGACGCAGACGTTTGTTGCGCGGTGCACCAGATACACTGCGTGCCAATGCATGTAGGCCGGCTCTGAAATCTCACTGAGAAAGTGTCATGTTTAGTTACACTCCTCCTAATAGAGAGCTCTTCTTTTCATTACGCCGTCTTTTAAACAGACCACACAGCAACAACATGTGGCCGTGATCAATTTGAATGTCATTAGAGAGGTTGTGTTCAGGGCCAGCCTTCATTCTCTCCACTCCCTAACACCACCATAATTGAATAAAGAAAAAGGCTCTGAGTTGAGAGCTCCTGGTCAAGCAAACAAAGGGATTATTATCATCTCAGATGAGATTGTATTTACCACAGGGGCTGAGTGAAGCGTGCCATTTACAAAGTAATTTGCCAGTCGTGATGATGCTAGCGTAAATAGATGGAAGTGTGTCGTTAGTTTTCATGCTCAGCCGGTGAATGTGACATTTGGGAGATGGAGGTTTGCTCCCGAGGTGTGCGGTGCCCTGCCAGGGTGGGGCTTGCAGGAGGCGGGTGGGGGTGTGGGGTGGGTGGGGGATTGTGTGCATGTGCTGTTGATCACAGCAAGGGGTCAAACAGCACATTGTACAGTGTGTGTATGTGTGTATGTGTGTGTGTTTGTGTGTGTGTGTGGTGTGGGGTGTGTGTCTGACGCACCCATCCATGTGTGTGACTGCTTGCCATCCAGTATGACCCATTCTGCCATGGTGTGTGTGTATGTGTATGTGTGCCCGGGTGTGAGGCCTGAGGCCCACTGCAATTCGTCTTGATTAAGCAAGACCTCCATCTGCAAACATGCATCTCCTCCATGTGTCTTTTCTCATTGAATCATGTGTATCTCTTGTTGAGCTCCACGGCCCTTCCTTCTCTCTTGTACTCCTCCTTCTCACCACCACCTCTTCCAGAAATGAGTGAAAGAGAGAAATATTATCGGCTTCATGATTTCCCTCTTTGAGAGCCATGTGCAATATCAGCCCTGTCACAAGCTCTTTACCTCTGCAGACTCTAATTTCAGCTGTCACTCTTGCTCTGTACAGTGTATATATATATATATATGTATATATATATATATATATATATATATATATATATATATATATATATATATATATATATATATATATATATATATCAAAGGAAACCCTTGCGCACAGACTCATACACACATAAGGTATGCATTAGGATTCAGTGCGGATGTGATGGTGTGACCATGCAGGCCTCTCTTCTCCTCTCCAGTGTAGCGTAGAGAGGGCTATCACACAGCTCAGCAGCACAACCCCGTAGAACGTTCTGGAGGGAGGAGGAAGGAGAGAGAGGGAGAGAGAGAGAGAGAGAGAGAGAGAGAGAGAGAGAGAGAGAGAGAGAGAGAGAGAGAGAGAGAGAGAGAGAGAGAGAGAGAGAGAGAGAGAGCGAGAGCGAGAGCGAGAGCGAGAGCGAGAGCGAGAGCGAGAGCGAGAGCGAGAGCGAGAGAGAGAGCGAGAGAGAGAGAGAGAGAGAGAGAGAGAGAGAGGAAATGAAAGGAATAAATTGATCAGAGACATAGGGAAAGAAAGAAAGAGGTGAAGGGAGAGTGAGATAGAGAGAGAGATGAAGGGAAAGAAAGAAAGAGATGAAGGGATATACAGTATATAGAAAGAGATTTAGATGAAGGGAGAGAGAGAGAAAGAGAGCAGGCTAGAGACTGTTGAGCGGGTGGACAGCTAGCTAGCATGGTGGCATTAGCAAGGAAAGCCTCCCCACTGCCAGGAGATAAGAGATGGCCTTGGCCAATGATGTGGAATGGTTCTGATTGGCTGGGAGTGAGGCTCAGCAGCATACTCTCTAAGCACTAGCACAGCGCTGTACCTATTGATTAAAAAATGGAGGTTAGCTTAGCATAGTGATTTAGCAATGGAATTCAGACTGGAAGTTAGCTTAGCATAATGCTGTACTCCGAATACGGACTGCAGTTTAAAACCTTGCGAATAACACCGTTTGGGTTGTCACTAAACTGCTGTGAAATGTTGGGTGGCAGTCTGCTTCTGGAGTTTAAAGTGCCGATCAATGCATGTCTGTGTTGGGAGTGGAGAAAAGGGTGGAGGTCTGGATTAAGGTGGGGGGGTTAGCAGGTGTTTGATGACAGCTGGTGATACAGCCTTATGCCTCTCTTCTTATTCTGATGTCAAACGAATGTGTGTTATCAGTACGTTTAGAGATTACCCATATCACCAAACACACACACACACACACACACACACACATCTACACAGACCTGTATGTATGTGTGTGTGCGTCAGTGTTGACTGAGTAGAGAGAGGGTGAGAGAAGTGTCACAAACTTCTGAAGGTTTTGTAGTTGAGTCTGGTGAGATGTACAGATGAATAGTGCTGCCTGCTATGTTGTTGACAGCTACAGGTTGGCACCAGGCACCAGGCCATTCACATACCAAGACAGGCTGTAGGCAAGGTGGACATTTCTGGGAGATAACTCTGCTGTCCTGTGGAAGTGTGTGTATGTGTATGCGTGTGCATGTGTGTTTGTGAATATGTGTTGCCCCCTGCCTTCATTCAGCAGGACACAGGATGCCACTGGTTGCAGTCTAAATGGGATGAGGGCCGCTGCTCTCTGATAGAGAGGGCCTTCAGGAGAGGCAGCCTGTCAGCAACAAGACAAGAAGCACAGTACCAGACACCATGACAGTAACCATCAACACAGGCATTACCATTATCACACAAATGAGTGTTTTACACCCAGTTTATTCAGCGGTGCTGTAGATAATAGGGCCTATGGAGGCTGCTAATGCAGCGCTTTGTGTTGATCTGAGCTAGGCCTTCTTCCTCTGTCTAACGGATTGATTTACAATACAGACCAGGTCTCTGTAGGAAATCTCAACCAGCTCTTACATTACGGTGTTTTCAATTTGGAACTCGCTGGTATCTCTTTCTGTATGTGTGCGTACACGTGTGTGTGAGCGCTCACCTGCGATCCTCTGCGTTTGTGTGGATCTATGCACCTAGGTGTGTTTGTGGCTTCATGCATGTATTAGAGTGTGCGCGTGTGCGTGTGCGTGCGTGTGCGTTCGCAGCGTATCGTTTCCATAGAGACAGCTAGCCGGCTAATCCTGGGGTGAGCGTGAGGCAGAGCGAGCTGCTGAGCGCAGGGCTGAAGTGCTCAGGCTCGCCCCGGCTCCTAAAAGCTCTCTGACTCTCAGAGCCTTTAGACTTCATTACCTCCACATCCCCTTTTGATTGGCTGCGTTTACACTGAGTGCCCCGCGACTGGGAAGGTACCATAACACTTCCCCGCTCCGCCTTGGCGTCGCCATGACAACGTCCTAGACGGAACAAAATAGTTTTTTTTTTTTTTTTTTTTACTCACTGACTAGAAATGTTCAATCTTATCTTCACAGTCATTTAACTGGGAAGCTTTTAATCTCAAACCTCCCCTCTTATTATCATGCATGTGTTGTATAGTTGAAAGAGAAAGAGGACAGAACGTTTTTTTTTTCAGATACAGTAGTGTCTAGTGGCTATTTTAATAGGGTTGCCGTGTTGAATGATGGTGGTTTGTTCATCACTATGGGCCAGTTTCAGTCATCCTGTGTTTGAAATAGAAAAAAGAGTGGGGGGTCCTAAGCCCCTTTGCTGGTACGGTGCAGTACCCTGGAAGGCTGGACTTATCTGGAGCTGGACCAGTACCCTGGAAGGCTGGACTTATCTGGAGCTGGACCAGTACCCTGGAAGGCTGGACTTATCTGGAGCTGGACCAGTACCCTGGAAGGCTGTACTTATCTGGACCTGGACCAGACCCTCTTGTGTGACTGAGCTGAACGGGCACAGACAGGATGTGGAGGAGGCAGGACCCTAGACCACGTCATAATGCTTCACTGTCAAGCAGAGTCAAGCCTTGACTCCTCCCTCACCAGACAAACACACACACACACACACCACCCTTCCAACACTGCCATCGCATGCCTTTGACAACTTTTTTGCAATACAGTGCATTTAAGAAGGAGAGAGAGAGAAAAATATGTGTGTTTGTGAAAGAGAAAGAGCTCGAGAATGAGTGAGAAAGGGAGAGAGGGCAGGAAGCTTGGCGGTAGAACCTGCTGGCATCCTTCCAGGTTCCTTCAGCTGGCTCTTTCTCTCCTAACCACTGGAGGGAAATATATTGATTACTTGGTTCTCTCTCTCTAACCACGCTGCGCTTCTCTCTTGTTCCAGAATGTTCCTTTTGTTCTTTATCTGTCTCATCATTCTGTCTCTCTTTTTTTTCCCTCTCTTACTTACACACACCCACACACCTCTGTTCCTCCAGCGTTTTCTTCCCTCTCTCTTGATCTATACCATGGTTCTCTCTCCATCTCTCTGTCCACCACCCTATCCATTTCTCTCTCTCTCACACGTATCTCAATATAATGTATTATATATTTAACTCTCTTTCGCTTCTCTTCGGTATTTCTTAGAATTCCCATTCCATTATTATGATTTAATTAGGCTGGATTGTAAGTGACAAACAATGTATTTATTTTCATATGAAATGCAGTGTTCAACAGTATGTAGATTAGCAATTAAATAATAATGATTCAATGGTATGCATTTCTGTATGAGTCTGACAAGGTATTTCTCCATGCAAATGAAATGCCCCCCTGGTTTCTATTTCCTTTGGGGATGTTGCATGGGAAGACATGTAACAAGTAAAAATGTAACAATGTGTGTGTAATTTGAAAAAAATCTAATTCAAACACGAAAATTGACAGTATCTTCCTACCCTCAAATTTCTAATGACCAATGATGTGTGTGAGTGTTAAATTTCTGTCTTTGCTGTCTTTTACCAAAACTGTCCTGAATGATTGTCATCGTGCGATACTCACACAATATCCTCTGATAACACAAGCGGTTGCACACCCACTCAGACGCACAGATACACACACAGAGACAGACACACACATGCCAGACACACAAACATGTGAAGTAATACACTGCGGGCCACACCCACAGTGTACTAATTGCATTGTGAGGCGTGTGGAGCAGAGGCGAGCATGCGTGAGGGGACTGCCATGCCCAGCACTCCCCTGCTCCTGACACTCTTAATTGGTAGTTGTCTTGTATTTCTGTCTTCATTAGTTGCCACGGACTACCCCTATCTTACTCTCACACACAAACACGCACACACACACACACACACTAGCACACTTTAATGTGTAGGCACTTCCATACCAAGAGATATTTTACAACCAGTGGTGGTGAAAAGGTCATTAGATGAGCCTGGTGTAATAGCAGTCTGCTCCTACAGGAAGTGTTTGCTGGTTGACAGCTCAAACCAATCTGGGGGTGTAGCAATGGTGTGGTTTAACATTTGTAGTCTGTTTCATATCTGGACAGCATTACATCACCCAGTCTTTCTCCCAGTCATCCTCCTCGACCCAGTCCTCCTCCCAGTCGTACTGATTCACAATTCATTCAAGTTATTTGCTGAAGCTCTGTTTTTCTAAGATAGCAGTCACCATTTCAGTTGGTCTTGGTTGGTCACAATAATCTCGTACCCAGACCTCGACATCAGTGAAACGGTTCTAGATGAGAGGTCACTCTGGAACCAGTTCTCTTGTCAGGAAGACGGTTCTTCTGCTGTCGCAGCATGAAGAACAGGTTCAATTTTAGGCACCTGCTCTGAAGCGGCCCTAAATCTGCCTTCGTGGACCAGGGGTATCAGAGGACAGCTCCCTCAGCTGCCAGGGAGAAGCTCTGTATTATTGAGGATGGGCTGAGGGGGGAGAGAGAGGATTAGTCTGATATTAACCTCAGAGAGGGAGAGAAAGAGAGACGGATGACTTGATGAGGATCACCCCTGGCCATTTAACTCCTTTAATTAAATCCTGGAAGTAGAAGCCACTTCTCAGAGAGAGATAGGGAAGGGAGGGAGAGAGAGAGAGAGAGAGAGAGAGAGAGAGAGAGAGAGAGAGAGAGAGAGAGAGAGAGAGAGAGAGAGAGCGAGAGAGAGAGAGAGAGAGAGAGAGAGAGAGAGAGAGAGAGAGAGAGAGAGAGTTTGGGCAGGGACAAGAAGAAATAGATGAAAAAAGGATACAAAGAAAGAGGAAAAAGGAGGAGGTGGATTGTATATGTGTGTGTGTGTGTGTGTGTTTGTGTGTGTGTGTGTTTGTGTGTGTCTGTGTGTGTGCATCTAGCCTCCCACAGTGATGAGCCAGATTAATGAGATAGCCCTTTGCCATGGCGGTCACGCTGAAGTGTCTTTGACAGGCACCTCTGTTCACAGATAAGTAAAGGAAGAAACTAGAATATAGAAACCTGATGTCCATAGAGATGTCACACCTCAGTGACAGCTTGGGACTGAACGCATGAAAGAGGACAAGAAGAGACAGATGAGTTGGAAGCTCATTTTTCAATAAAAAAGTAAGTAATTCCTATCTCGGTTTAGGGTGCTGCATTGACCTTTAAACATTGTATTTGATAGAGGTTACACCACAATTGCAGACATTATATAATGCTGCCAGGTAATTTAGACATATAAATAGACATGTTAGACTCACATGATTATCATTGTGCTCTTACCTGTACTGTAATTTATCATCAACAGTCCCTTCCCTGCAACAAGCAGCAGCTGTCCATATCTGTCCTCAGTCTGCCCTGTATCTGGGTTTGTAAGGACACGTGTCATTAAAAGGGAAATAATACTCTACAATAAATTATGTTGTTTTTCTCCCATTCATTATCCTCTGACATGGTGCAAATTCACATCCACAAGCTCAGCTGGTCTTACTTTATACATGCACTGGTTATGTGACTAACTCCAGCCAATTGAATAATAAATTACATTGACTTTTTTTGTTGCATACTATTGTTTGTATGTTTGTTTCTCAATACACAAACAAGCTTTCTGAAATGCACAAACAAGGTTTTCTTCCAGTACACAGACATTACACCTGTTGCAGCATTGTAGGTCAACTGTACTTTAAACAGCATACATCACAAAACACCTTGTTTGGGTAGAGCTAAGATTGTGGTGGTCATTTGAATTGCAGTTCTGTTGAGGTTTTTCACAAACCACAACTCACCACATAAAACTGAGTTTTTAATTTTCAATGACCTACTGGGCTGTAAGTAAAGAGAGGTAGTGATAGCTCATCACTAGAGTAGCCACTTAATGATAGCTACCTCTAGCTAACCTATTTTATTTTATTCTTGTCATGCAGTTGCTCTCCAACACATATATACTGACTCTGCCTTGGGAAAGTTGTCTGAATGTGGTGTACAGTACATATTGGTGGAGTGGATGTGAATCAGAATCTAGAAACAACCGCCCATAAAACAGGGACAGCGGCCCATTGGTTCATTTTCCATACTGACACTGGGCTGGCCCAATCACGTTTCTTAAAAGGCTCCACCCCTCCCCCTCTGTTTTTTGTGTTAGATGCAGTGGCTCAGAACCCAACATCTGTGGATTAGGATGGATAAACACAAGTGCAAGGGCAAGGGGTGTGCGGGGAAGATGCGGGCCTAAAAAAGTCAACGTTTAGAGGTTGATGCCTCAACATGTGCAAAAATAACTGGCAGGCTTAATGCGGTAGCTTCAGTTTCTGAGCCTACAGTACCTGACATTTGGCAAAAACAGGTGAACATAGAACACGGAGGAGAGGTGACTGGCCATGGCACTTACTATTCAGTTTTGTAGGGGTTTTGGGGAATGGAACAGTAGGTAGGCATATTTACAGGAACCACAAGGATGGTGTACCGGTGGGTGGTGTGCGACCAATTGTGGTGGGCCGGTCTGAGCAAAAATGCCAGGGCCATTTGTCCCAGTCTAGCCCTGTGAGGGGATGACTGTACTGTTATGCAAGGTACTCCAGAGATCACACTATTCTCTATATCAGTGAAAAAGCACTCTTACACACACTTCATCATAGCAGGTATTGTAGCACACACATACACACACACAAATAAGCATTAACACCTACTTCAATAAAGTGTTCTGTTTCAGATTACCTTTGTTCTCTTACTCCATCCCTCCATCCCTCCATCCTTTCATCCCTCCATCCTTTCATCCCTCTATCCTTTCATCCATTCATTGATTCTGTGGGAGTGGTATTTAAAAAGTGTTGGGATAGCAGTTGTGAAGTTCGAAAAGAGAAACAAGAGACTTTCCTTTACCACAACCATCTCATAACCATAGTGCATGGCTCAACCTGATTGGCAGCTCAAGATGTAACACAACAACATCCAGTTACTAACCTGGTCCCGGCCGCCCAGATAGGCACAGTGGTTTTTGGCAGTGGGTCGGCCAGCCTGTGGGAGGCTTGTATAACTCCTGGAACCTACGCTCTCCTTCCTCCGCTTGAGTCAAAGAGACTGGGGGAGGGCACAGTCTATTTCCAGGGTGGTGTTGCTGTGTGAAGACACGGCGTGCATCCCTGTCCAGGTTTTAGGGTCTCAGAGATCAGTTTGTTTCTGTGTTCGGTGAAGGAAGGTGCAACTGTGTGGTCGTACGGTCTTTGGCTTTGTGTCTTTGTTGAAGCAGGTTTTTTTTTTTTTCTTTATCAGTCTCAGCCTGTCTTGTGCAGGTTTGGGAGAGCGTCTGCCTTGCTGTATCAGTACAGAAACATACTCCTCACCCCCGTCCTCCTCTTAGACTGAGCATTTCTCTATGATTGAACTCGTCTCTCTTTCATTCTCGTTCCTGCCGCTTCGTCCTGATTGAATGTGTTTTATCTATTCACACAGGGGTGAGGCGAGGTGGGGGGATGAGGGGTGCGTGGGGGGCAGGGGTGTGTGTGTGGGTGGGAGGCTTCGCGTAAGTGAAAGGATCTCTGTCTACCCTTTGTCTTCTGTCTCTCTTTCGATCTCTCATCTCTCTCTCTCTCTCTACATACACTTCTCTCGGTCTCTAATCTCTGTTCTCTCTCTCTGTTGTTTGAACCTGTCTCATCAAACCCAGCAGAATGACCATTGACACCATCTGACACCACACCATATATACCCAGATCCCAACCCACCCACACACCACCCACACATACACACACACACACACACACACAAACACTCACTACCTGCCATTATTGTGTGCAACAGTCTACAGTACTGTCACATGTAGCCATAGCTATTCACTCACTCACAATAACACTCACTCACCTTTGGCAGGGCAGCTGTCAGCCAGCTCTGTATAATGTGTCCCTCTCACACAAACAGACAAACTCAACACACACCTAGACACATCTCAAATCACACACACTGGGTGTGGCTGGACTCGGCCACTGCATGCACAGTCTTCAAATGAAGGACAGTTTGATGCTGGTTGTGTGTGTGGGGAGGAGGTGTCAGGGATGGACATGGTGAAGGATGGAGGAGGGAGAGATGGAGGGAGGTGAAGGAAAGAGGAAGCTGAATGTTGATAATCAATGACCTCTGGTGAGAGTCTCCCTGTGATTGTACCCCTTCATCTCTGATTGACTGAAAGGCCACCAGAAAAGTGCGTAAAATATTGAAGCATGTGCATGTGGTGTGTGTGTGTGTGTGTTTATGTTAGTATTGAACGATTAATCACTGCAGATAGATACTTCACTAGTATAGTTTGAATCTGAGAGTGTGCAAACTCAATCTAACGGGACAGAAAACCAGAAGATGAGGTTAAAGCAGCAACAGACAGGAAGGACTGATGTTGAGAAATAAGAAAGAATTGGAAATGTTCAAGGCAGAAGAGAGATGGGCGGGAGATCTGCGTAGGGGATGAGTGGGATGTGGAAAAGTGGAGGATAGCAGCGAAGGAAAAGAGATAGAGCGGGAGAGATAATGAGAGTGAGATACAGAGAGATGGGGAGAGAGAGAAAGAGAGAGAGAGAGAGAGAGTGAGAGAGAGAGAGAGAGAGAGAGAGAGAGAGAGAGAGAATGAGGAGATAGAGATGATTTCCTATTCTGTCAGACGCTCTGTGGCTCATTCATTATATTCCCCAGGCAATTACCCAGGCCACCTGCTTTGTCTCTGCTCTCATTGTCTCCCCCTCCCTCCCTTTCCCTTCCCTTCCCTTCCCTCCCCCCTCATCCCTCTCCTCCCTCCTCCACACTCTTCCCCCCTCCACTCCCCTCCCTCCTCCTCGCTGTCCCCCTCCTCCCTCCTCCCCCTCCATCCCTCGTCCTGTCCCTCCCTCCTCCCTCCTCCCCCTCCATCCCTTGTCCTGTCCCTCCCTCCTCCCTCCTCCCCCTCCATCCCTCGTCCTGTCCCTCCCTCCTCCCTCCTCCCCCTCCATCCCTTGTCCTGTCCCTCCCTCCTCCCTCCTCCTCCCTGTCCTCCTCCTCCGTCCTCTCCCTCCCTATCTCGTCCTCTCCCTCATTTTACCCACTCTCACCTCCAACTCTTCCAATGCTCTCACATGCTCCCTCTTTTCCTTTCTTTCTCAGTGCTGCTTGTTAAACGTGCAAATGAAAACACGGGCGGTACGTGCGTGTGTGTGTGTGTGTGCATCCATTTGTGTGTGTGAGTGCTTGCCTGTCCTTAACACCTCACACGCTAACATGAAATGACAGACTCTGTAGACTCTCAATCACCTTTCTTTTCCTTACGTCCTTTCCTTGCTATAGGGAAAGAAGGAGCTTTTCCAGAACCACATTTAACGGTTAGTTAGTGCAATAGCAACGTTGGCTAAGTCCTGATGCTAGGGCTGCTGGGTGATGGAGGACCATGTCCAGTAGTGGCTAAGGGTCAGCTCACAGCTGCCCCGTAGCTCAGCACAGGACTCTGGGAGGATGCATGCGCTGTGTGGAGGGACAGACGTGGTGTCATTTGGACACAGTGGGCTTTCACATTAGACCTCATTACAGCTCTCTGATGAATCACTCCAAATTATAGCCTGCGAAACGACATCTGCCAAAACGGACAATAATAACTCCAAACTCAAGCTTTTACTCCCTCCAGCTCTCTCTCTCTCTCTCTCTCTCTCTCTCTCTCTCTCTCTCTCTCTCTCTCTCTCTCTCTCTCTCTTGCGATCTCTCTAGCTCGCTCTGTCTCTCTCGCTCTCTCACTCAGCACACTGAGTATGAGTACTGTTTTCAGAATGAAGCTTATTCATTCATCCATCTTAATTTCAATCCAATATCTTTGTGTACAAGAATGTTGCCTTGATCGCTTCATTAATGTTTCACAAACGAACTGGAGTGTTTTCTCTCGTTGCGGATTCCATGACTGTGTGTGTGTGCCTGTGAGTTTGTTTTGTGTACACGTATCCCCTCTGTCTCTCTGTTTGTGTTTGCATGTGCATGTGTGTGTACGACTGTGTGTGTGTGTGTGTGGGGGTCTGTGTGTGTCTGTGCCCCTCTCCTCAGATAACCCTCCTCCAGACAGCAGAGCTGACATGATGGATGTTCTGGAAGCCTCAGGCTAGATCTCTGTGGCCTGTGCCTTATCCCCCTTATCTCTCAGCTATTGTCCTGACCCCATAAATGCTGTCTTCATTCGAATCAGGCCCCTGTCTCTGTGGCTTGTCACAGCTCACGCCCAGGGGCCAGGAGATAGCATCAGTAGCTGGCAAACACACACCTTCATGAGGCCCTCATCCGTACATTTCACATGGGCCCATGCGGTTGGTGTAGGGTTAATCAAGGATTTGCATATTGCTGGGCTGTTCCTGGTAAAGTCAAGAAGTTCCTGAAGCAGCAGATTGTGCGAGCTGTTAGAAACCGGCGCGTCAGCCATTTTCTGCGGTCTTTGAGGGCTTTGTTAGTCTTCCTCGTTCTGTGCTCCATGCCGGGGGAGCGGGATGAAGGAGCCTCTCCTGCTCAGTCACCACTGAGCGTCGGACGCTACAGGACATTGAGAAGCAGCCGAGAGCTGGCGAGGGAGCGCTGAGGCTGTCCGGGGTCCCAGGGATGGTTCTCTCTGTGCGGCGGGTCCAGCGCAGGAGAACCCAGTGGGCATGTGCAGTCTGTGGTTCCAAAGCCCTGATCTTCACAGCTGCCGTGGGATCCTCAGGGAGACAGACAGAGGACGACATACCGCAGCATCAAGGACTCTCATAGGCCTGAAACCATCAAGGCCCTACCACTGGCTGGTAGGTTTGTTGGATGAAGGCCTGTCATTGGCTCTGGGCGATGTTTATATCTGGAGCACCATAGGCCTGAGGCTTGTAGTGATCAAGGGCTCTGATTGGCTTCGGGCTTCCTGAGATCTGGGCTGGGTGTTGGATTCTCATCCACACTCTTACAAATGCAGAAACACACTCAAACACACCCACACACACACATACACACACACACACACACAGCTGTGTGTTAGTTGACTGTAAATGTAAGTCCTGGTCCTATCTACTACAGTGGTTCATGTAAGGGTATAAATCATGTTCCTACAGCAGTACTAGCAAGGCTTATATAAGGACATGCTCTGTTCCCAAGCTGATAAACAGTCTCTTTGGTGGTGTGGCTTTGCCAAAACCTTCCACACTCCCCCTCCACCTACCCCAGACAGCCAGGAGACACACCATAGGAATCTGTTACCATGGCTACTGGCAACAGCTCACTATGGCTCTGGCATGTCTCTCTTTCGCGCGTTCTCTCTCTCTCTCTCTCTCTCTCTCTCTCTCTCTCTCTCTCTCTCTCTCTCTCTCTCTCTCTCTCTCACTTTCTCTCTCTCTTTCTTACTTTCCACCTCTCTCTTTCTTTCTCTGACTCTCCTGCTCGCATCTCTCGCACGCTTTCCTTCACTCGTTCACAGCTTACTTTCTTTTTCCCTTCTTCATCTCTAGTTCTCACCCCCTCCCCCTCCCTCTCCCCCGTCTCTCAGAGGTGTTTTGGTCGGGTGTATATTTCAGGGCCTGTTTTCCCTTCAGTCTCATTGGACTCATTAGTGTTCTTAGCTGAGGCCAGAAGCTTAGCGCTCGGCCCAGTGGTGGAGACAATGTGTGTGTGTGTGTGTGTGCGCATGCGTGTGATCTAAAGGGCCTCTGGCACGCAGTAATTATTGGAGCTTGAGGCTCAGGATGTTTATGTTTGATTACAGTGATCAAGCGGCCAGTTACAGAGACAGCACCTTAAAAGGTCAGCACCTTTCATGGTAAGAATATATATGACTGTGTGTGTGTGTGTGTGTGTGTGTCCATGCATGCGTGTGTTTCCTCTGGGTGGTACAGTGGCAGTAACAGATAGGAGCATGAGTGCCGGTTTAGAGGGTGTCATGTGTAAGGGTAGACATTGATTGGAGGTCATTTATAAATGATGGTGCATAATGTAGCATAACCCCTCAGATGGCCTTCTCCAGCTCAATAAAACATGAGGCCCCCAGCGAGCGACCATGAAATATTAATGTTAAACCCAAAGGATATAGGAGTCCCTTCTCACAGTTACTTACCGTACAGTGTGTGCAGTGTGTGTGTGTGTGCGTGTGTGTGTTTGACACTTGTATCAACCTAACCTAACACAGTACTACAAGCAGGCTGTGGGCCACTGCCCAGGTGAGACAGGGTCAAATCATATGCTGCAGTAGATGGGTTGTCGGCCAAGTTCTCCGCTGAAATACAGCCCCCGAGAAACACACAAAGCCATGGTCACACACACACACCCACACACACACACACACACACACACACACACACACACAGAATGGCCAATAGCACAGCTAGCGAAGCGTTAGCCTGAGACGGCCGATTTGTCTGCCTCAATTTCCTCTCTGACAGGCTTTAAATGTTCTGAGATAGAAACAACAGCTGGAACTGTTCTCTTCCGTCTCGTCACCTGGTCTGTCTTTCCCATGCCGAACCAGAGAAGAGTGACACACAGGGTGGTGTTCACCTGAAGACCAGCTGGAGGAGAAAGACTGGACACAGACCAGCCGGGTGTTTGTTAGTTTCTCCACACTCTGCTTGTCAGAATGAGATCAGACTGTAATATGGGCCATGCAGCAGGTCAGACAACATCTGCTGTCAAAACCAAATTATCTTCAGTCAACACACCTTGGACCAAACCCCGAGACCCTAAACCCTATTTTTGGAGACACCCAGCGCCCACGCGGGCAAACACACGCAGGTAAGGTGGCCGCACATACACACGCAGAGGTAAACACACGTGCTGTGTGTCTGCCCGGTTGAAAACATATACAGTGTGTCCTTTTTTCTCTCTTTCTCTCTCACTTCCTCCTTCAAACCTGTCACCATTCCGTAGTGTCTGTTCTCGGAACTGCTATCTACATCCTTGTCTCTCCATTTCTCTCTCTGTCTCTGTCTCTCTCTCTCTCTGTCTCTCTCTATCTCTCTCTCTCTCCCTCTCCCTCTCTCTCTCTCTCTCTCAGTGCAGCTGTCACTTCATTTCAGTGCTTCATCTATTTTTCATGGAGGTAAATTGCGTGGCTCCTGTGAGGTGAACTCTGCCTCCCTAATCCACAGAGATAACCTCTAATAACACACTCTGCCATTCATCAGTTCACCTCCAGCCCCTAGCTAGAGCCAGCTAGCACTACAAAATAAAAACAGGCCGATTTCTTTCTCTCCTCCTTCCCCTCTCTCCTCCTCTCTCTTCCTTTCTCTTCCTCTGCCTCCCAATCACGTTTCCACACCTTCCCAGCTGTTTTGCATCAATATGTGTGTGACACAGCATTTTGTGGATGAGGAAGTGGAATCTGTTAGACCTCACAACTCCTTTGGTGGTGAGTGATAATCATCTGCTTTGATTGCTCTGGGCACGACACACATGTTAAAGCGTAGCCACTGAGACTGGACCCGAGCTGTCTATAGGCTCACTGGGCACCAGTGTGTGTGTGTGTGAGTGTGTGTTATCCTTGTACAACCTGCCATACTTCAGATAATTACATGCACTGTACTACATGCAGGACAGTAGCTACTGTAAGTGTGAAACGATGAGAGGGAAAAAGAGTGGGAGAATGGGATGGACAGAGAGACAGATGGACGGGAAGGTAGATATTCTTCAGAGTAGTAATTAATCACCGATAGGATTGTGATCTTTAATAGCTGTCTGTTAAAAGCTAATTAGATGATGTTAGCTTTGGCAGATTTCCTATCTTTGTCCCTCTGTCATCACTCACACACACAAACACACACACACACACACACACACACACACCACACACTGATATACACGGCAACAGCACACCCACAGGCACATTCAGAGCTGAGCTTTACAATAAACAGCATTTACCAGAGGTGACACCAAACGTCTTTGTGCGTCATTCTGCATCTGCTATGCAAGCCCCAAGATAGCTGATGTGGAATGGTACAAACCTTTTACATGGTGTAGTCTTCCATCCAGCCTTAGCAACTGTAGATTCAGATACATTAATAATCATAAATCTGTTAGTCAAGCACATATATGCTTTTCCTTGTTACCTGTTAGGATCTACGGGTGTCTGCTCAAGCTCACTGGGCTGTACAACAATGCTCTTCCAGAACAGGAAGTGTAGTCTTCTAAGGTCGGTGGTATTGTATGTGATGAGGTGGTCTTTCATGAGAGATGAGAGGCTTCCTCCCAGACATTCAAAACGCTCATGCCCCATCAACAGCCGTCATTCTGAGGGTTTTCCCCCAGGCTTTCACTACACACAAATACACACATGCATACACACTCTCTCTCTCTCTCTCTCTCTCTCTCTCTCTCTCTCTCTCTCTCTCTCTCTCTCTCTCTCTCTCTCTCTCTCTCTCTCTCTCTCTCTCTTTCTCTCACACACACAGTTGCATACACAGCACACACACATTGAATGTTGATGATAGTCCTGTGTGGCCTGATGAGTGTAATTGAGAGATGGTGTTCTTCTGTTGGAGAGGAAACACTAACCACAGTGATTGGAATGAAGACTACTAGACCTAACCCAGCTATCAGTCCTAAACCTCCAGCTCGACATTTATCTCCTCCCTCCTCTGTCCTCCTCTTCGCTTCTCTTGCCCTCCTCTCTCATTCCATCCTGTCCTCCTCTCCCTCTAGTATACCCTTTTTCACTCTCTTGCTCTGTCTCTGCTTTCTTTCACTTCTCTCCCAAACTCCTTCTTTTGTTGTTTTCTCTACATTTCCATTCCTTATAAGCTCTCTCTCCCTTTGTCTCTCCTTCCGCGATGATGATGATGATGATGATGATGATGAAGATCAGCTGACAGCGCTTGTGTCATGGTGCGGGAGCCATGTTTCTGGGGTGTGTGTGGGGTGTGTGTGGGGTGGGTTTGTGGTTTGTGTGCAGTATGTGCGTCGCAGTCTCTCCTCGGGGTCCGTGTTGTGGTTGTCACGGCGATTGTCTCCGGGCTGATGCTGGTTGACGGCCATTGTCACCATCACTTTCCATCACATGCCTGTAATAGCTCACATTTCACCGTGTGTCTGTTTTTGTCTGTGTATGTGTGTGTGTGTGTGTGTGTGCGTGCATGTGCACGTGTGTACGCCTTCATGAGAGTTTTTGAAAATAATAAGTTGTTCCCAACCAACCGAGATTAGCATTCACTGACGCTTGCCTCATTGACGTCAGTTGATGCACTTCTCTCCACTCCCACTGTTACTATGAGAGAGCACAGATAGCGAGTTCACCCTCAGCAACACCAACGCTCCACTTCCTCACACGTTACACTTTAAAGTTGTAAAAGGGCAGCTGGTTTTCCGGGATGATTTCCTGCGAGAGTGCTCTGCCTGCAGATCAGACTTGCCTGCAGATGGCAATGTGTAGCACTTCTCCAGCGGAGTCTGGAACGCTGCAGACTTCGCTCATGTCTGCCTGCCTCTGGAAGGCTTCCCGTTCATCCTTGAGCTTTTAACACACTTCATAAAGTCCTCCACCGCCCCCTCACTGAGGTCAACATGCAGCTCTTGTGCGGAAGGTACGTTTTTGTCACCATGTTTTAAGATGTCTGTCATTTGAATGCGGTCGGAGTTAGGATCTTCAGGGGCAGTTCTATTAAGACATCTACTTCACGGTACGTGGAGACGATTCCAGAGCTGTAAATATCCTTGGAGCGGTGATCACTTCTGCGGCCTTCTGTCTTCTGATGTATTTATAAAACAACGGAGCTTCCGTGAATGACAGCCTGCCGTCGCTGCTGATGGACAGACCGAGGAACGAGAGAGAAAAGAGAGAATAATAGAGAAAAATTACATAAACTCTCTCTCTTGAGTGCGCTAGTTGATTCTGACACATCTGACTTTCCCCTCCAACCAAGTGAATTTGGGTCTAATCAGAGTTATACAGTTTGTCACCTTCTGGAAAAATCACTCGCAGTGAGAGAGAGAGGGAGAAAGAGAGAAAACGACAGAGAGAAATACAGAGACAAAGCAAGACAGAGAGTGAGACAAAGAGAGAGAGAGAGAGAGAGAGAGAGAGAGAGAGAGAGAGAGAGAGAGAGAATGCTGCAGAGGTTTAAGCCATATCAAATGTGAAAAGATTGGAACGTCGTGTGTGGGCAACAATCAGAGTTTTTGCAATGAGAGGCAGATACACACACACATCTAAGCCCAATAACCCGAACACATTCACTTGTAATCTAACCTTTAATTCCCAACCCCTGGCAGGTAGAAATGTAGCCTGGACATGAACATGCAGTCTGACAATAATGTTGCATGTCTGAATGAATGCAGTGGAGCTTGAGTCTCCTAGAGGACACGTCCAGACTGCGTGACTGTGCTTGTTAGGGGTGGGAATCTTTTGGTACCTCACGATTCGAATCAATTTTTGGAGTCACGAATTGATTCAAAATTGATTCTTTTTTTTTATTAAACGATTTTTTACATTTGTGAATCGATGTGAATCGCTGAAGGACTGAATCGCGATTCAAATGTGAATCGATTGTTTTCCCCCACCCCTAGTGATTATACTGGTGGACTCTCTGTTACTGTTTACATTAGATTGGCTGCTGTGAGGACTAATCACATGTCTAATTTAATCTTCCACTCTCTGTCTATCTGTCTCTTTCCTCTCTCTTTTGTCAGAACTAGGGATTGAAACATGAAAGCAACAAAAAGGTACTACAGCTAATCTTTATTCATAGGTTCAACTGAAGACATATTCCAGAAGAGGAGCTGGTTCTTCCAGGTAAGACAATCGAGTCACACACACACAATTTCTTCTTGATTTAAAGACCACACACACACATATGCTTCTCCTATTTATACATGCATCTTTGGGAGATAAGCAGCGGAAAGGTCATCTCCATCAGGACATTCGTCTTTTAATGTCACATGTTCTCTAAAGAGCATCTGTGAGCTCACCGGTTGACACCTGGTCCCCCAGATCATGCTGCCATTAGACCAGAGCAGTCGGCCCGGAGGCAAATATCGTCTAGACTATAGCAGTTGATCCCAGATGCATGTATTCACCATTTGGGTCCAGGGCAAGCATGTTCTGTTCAGTCTGTTTCTATAGTCCAAGCATGCTTGGTCTAACCTGAAAGTATCTCTCTGTGATCCTGAGTGTTTATAAGGCTTGGTCTAACCTGTATTGTCTTCTTTATTTCCAGATACGAGTACCTTTGTTACCATTGATTGGCTGCCTCCTGTCCGGTCCTGTCCTATTATGCGCTTGATTGGCTAATGTCAGAGTAAGAGCCTGTGCTAATCCCGCTCAAACGCACACACATGCATACACACTCATACAGACACCCACATGCACACACACACACACATGCACAAGCACACACACACTCACACACACACAGGTGTTTTCTTTGTGCGCCCGTCACATTGTCTGAATGTTAATTACATGCCAGAGACATCTGGGCCTTTCCGTTCATAATCCCCCTTTAATTATATGTGTCCCCACAATGACACAAGGTTTACAATGGTGATTAGCGCCATATTACATATATTGGAAAATGTGTAGATGTGTGTCTGGGGGAATGACAGTTAATGGAAAGCAAATAAGGGTGTTTGTTTGTTTTGTTATTGTTGTCGATGGTGGCGAAGTTGGTGTAGGTCGTGGTGTGTGTGCGTGTGTGTGTGCAGGATTGAAAGAGAGAGAGAGAGAGAGAGAGAGAGAGAGAGAGAGAGAGAGAGAGAGAGAGAGAGAGAGAGAGAGAGAGAGAGAGAGAGAGAAAAAAGAGAGGAGGAAGGACTCAAATAATGCATAAACACACACACACACATTGTCCTGTTTAAAGAGCCCTTAGGGAGCTCTTCTCAGTGTGTTGGGGAAACCATGAATAAAACGGCAAGTTGACCCTGACTACTATAAAGCTTCTCTTTGTGCAGCCTCACAGGCCTCTCTTTCTCCCTCCTCTCTTCCTCTTTTCTTTCCCTCTCTCTCCCTCATTCTCAGATGAAATCTTGCCTTTCTGCTTTCTTCTCCATCTCTCCATCCTGTCATGGAGGAATGGATGCTGATGATTTATTCATGAGGCCCAATGGGAAGACTCACTATGAGGTCTGCTGGCCACTGACAGGACAGTACAGTGCTGGCCCTCATACACGCGTGACCTTTCACCTCAGCAGAGACTTGACCTCTGACCCCCCAGCAGCGCTGGCCATTGGCCCCATTACAGCCCATTAATCACATGCCCTGGTTCCTTTCAAATGCAAGGCTGAACACAGTGGATGGGCGGTAGTGTGTGAGTGTGTATGTAGGTGTCTCTGTGTGTGTCTGTATCTGTGTGTGTGTGTGTGTGTATGTCTGTATCTGTGTGTGTGTCTCTGTGTGTGAGTGCGTGTGTGTGTCTGCAATGTGCAGAGCAGATTCCTGTGTCTGTGTCCCATACAGCACAATGGTGTCCTTCATCCTGTAGGAGGTTGGTAAGGAGCTGAGAGGCAGAGGGCCTGAACGCAGCCTCTGTGTGGCTCTGGCCGTCTCACGCACTAGATGGCAATCAAATGTCACACACTCACACACGCGTACACACGCACACATTCCACTCTCTGGCTGGCCGGTGGGGGAAGTCTCACTTCTGATCCTGTCAGTCCAGCTCAGACTGGGGAGAGGAGAATGTGTACACAGCATGAGCAATCTGCTCTCTATATACATTACACATCTATATATACACACACATATATATATATATATATATATATATATATATATATATATATACATATATATATATATATATATATATATATATATATATATATATATACATATATATATAGAGAGAGAGAGAGACAGAGAGAGAGAGAGAGAGAGAGAGAGAGAGAGAGAGAGAGAGAGAAATAGATATAGATATAAATATATGTCATCTATCTACATTTTCCCATTCAATTGAATGGGAATGGGAAAATGTGTCCAAACCTTTGACTGGTACTGTAAATGTTTATTGAACTCCTTTTTAACCTCTCTATGTCCCTCCAATCCCACCTCATCCCCCGTCCACACACACACTCACTCACATATAAACACACTTTACTCAGAGGAGTCTTGGTTTCCTGGAGAAAGATCTTTTTGCACTGATGCTTCCTTCCTCCCTTTTTTCTTCTCTATCTTCTTCTCTCTCCCTTTTTCCCTCCCTCCCTCCCTTTTTCCCTCCCTCCCTCCCTTTTTCCCTCCCTCCCTCCCTTTTCCCTCCCTCCCTCCCTCCCTCCCTCCCTCCCTCCCTCCTCCCTCTCTCCCTCCCTCTCTCTCTCTCTCTCTCTCTCTCTCTCTCTCTCTCTCTCTCTCTCTCTCTCTCTCTCTCTCTCTCTCTCTCTCTCTCTCTCTCTCTCTCTCTCTCTCTCTCTCTCTCTCTCTCTCTCTCTCTCTCTCACTCACTCCCTACTTGCCATCCTCCTTCTCTCTCTCCCCCTTCCCCCTCCCCCCTCCCTCCTCCCGGCCTCTCCACCAGCTGGGCTTGGCAGGTTCCCAGGGTGCCCGGCGCTCAGGGTCTTCTTGGGGTACTGCCCGACTTGCTCTTCCGCTCGGGCATGGCACCACAAGCCCGTCATGGCTTGGCACAGGCAACAAGAGGGAGTGTGTGTGTGTGTGTGTTTGTGTTTGTGCTTGTGTCCATTTATAAATGCATGTGTGTGCAGGTTCATGTGTGTGTGTGCATGCGAGCCTGGGCCTCTATACTGTATATCCTCTGGGGGGTTTATAGTGGTTTTTATTCTCCTTCTTCACCCCATCCCCTCACTTCTCGCTCTCTATAACTCCTTCGCTTTCTCTACCCCTTCTCTCTTTTTCTCTCCATCTTTCTCTCTCTTTTAACCCTTTCTTCCCTTCCATCCTCCTTATTTCTTTCTGTCTCGCACAGACTCTCTCTCTTTGATCTCTCTCCCTCTTGCAATGGAGAACTCTTTACCTTGTGTATGGTGCAATGTTTCCACCTGTCTGCTCTCCCACACACACTGACACACACTGACCTACAGCTCAGTCTGTTTTAATAAAGCATTATTATTCCATGTCATTATATCCCTATCTCTCTCCATCTCTCCCTCCCCCCCCCTCTCTCTCTCTCTCTCCTCCCTCTTTCTCCCTGGTTTCCAAATGGAACAACAGACGTCCAGGAAGCCAACAGGAGTGGAAGGGTTCTGTTTCCATTGTATGTTGAGCAATGTCCTCCGGCTTATGGTTCAGGCTTGATCCTTTTGTATTGTGAAAGTGTGTGTGTGTATGTCTACGTGTGTCTGTGTGTACTTCTGATGGGGTGCCAGAGATTCAGAGGACTGACTGAGTCTGAGGGTTGTTCTAGAAGTTTTCAGGGGTGTGGGGTGGGCAGACAGATGGGGGTTGTGGGGTTCTGAAGGGTCTCTCCTTTGATGTGCCAGTGCTTATTCTCTCTCGACATCACTCACCGCACATGAACGCAACCCAGCATAGCCTGAAGTCACACTTTGGGACGAAGATGTTTACGTGTGTGTGCGTGTGTGTGCGTGTGCGCTCTTACACGGAATGTTCACGTGTGATATGTTCCATGACTTGACAGTTTGCCTCGCTCCCTCACCTCTCACCCCCCCCACACACTCTCCCTAAGCATGGGTGAGTTATGTGTTCCATGTGTTTGCCACTGGCTCCCTTTACCTTGCTGTGCCCCCTTTAAAACATGTTTCAACCCTCAAACATGGCATTGATTAACAGCACTGGTGGAGCCGCAGGATATGAGACGCAGCAGACACATTCTCCGTGGGTCCTCACGGAACAACTAGGCTCACCCCTGTCTCCCTCCACACCACTGCTGGCCTCGGTCGAAGCTGGCTGGCTGGTTGACTGACTGGCTGGCTGGTTGGCTGAATGGTTGACTGGCTGTCTGGCTGCCGGTTGACTGGCTGGATGACTGGGTGGGTGTTTACTGATGCAGGTGGTGTGCTGTGCTGTGTTAGGGAAGTGTCAGCCTGTGACCTGAGAGGTTGGGGAGAGTGCTGTAAGAGACCGCTGGTCTCCGGGCCAGTGGGACGACAGGCCACCAAGAAACACACGCTGTTTCCTGTTGAGCAGAAATATGCTGCTGGGGCACAGCACAGTGACGAGAAGTCACTCCTGTCAGACAACAGAGAGATTATAAGCCTCAGTGACAGTGAGTGTGCAGTCTGTGAGAGAGAGACAGAGAGAGAGAGAGAGAGAGAGAGAGAGAGAGAGAGAGAGAGAGAGAGAGAGAGAGAGAGAGAGAGAGAGAGAGAGAGAGACACACTCAAACACACATAGGTTGGATTAGACTGGAATGCTTTACCGTCTGTGTGTGTGTGTCTGAGTATCATTGTGCTTGCATACCAGTATGCGCATGCACGTGTGTGTGCTAATTCACAAATACACACACACAAGCTCACGCGCACACATTGTCCCCCACCCCCCACACACGCGCACACACACAACGCCCACCCACACACACACACACACACACACATACATGCACACACATCTACATGTCAATCCTCTCCTAGTTCCACACTAATGAGGCAGGTGACAGAAAGGGTCCTAGAGATAGAACAGCATGTCAGAGGAGCTGGAGAAACCTCCTTGTGTTTGGATGACTCCCCCAGGAGAGACGCGGCAGAGCAGGGAGAGGCTGCGGAGAGAGAAGACAGGCAGGGGGGATGAGGAGAGGAGCGGAACGAGAGAAGGAGGTATAGAGGAGGAGAGGTGTATGGGGGGGGGTGGAGTGAAGTGTGGAGAGAAAGAGGGGAGGAAAGAGGGGAGGAAAAAAAAGAGGGGAGGGAAGGGAAGGGAGAGTGATGGAGAGAGGAAGCTGTTTTGTACAGAGATTTACTTGAACTGATCTTTATCTGGTGTTTTATGAGCCATACCTGCATTGCTTATGTAGGTCACAATATATCATCGACACAAATGATCTGTTTTCTCTAACTGATGAAGGGACTTGAGGCCCCACCTTGCCCTTCACCTGTCCTCCTATCTTCTCCCACATTCCACATATCCTCACCTACATAGAACTTGAATGATTAAGTTGACGTCGTTTTGATATATGTGTTTAAAGGTTCAGAGTAGGTGCATAGTAAGAAGGAACAAAGAGTACCATTCCATGTGTGAACCATGCCTGCTGTCCTGGGCTCAAGGAAGGCCATGGGCTCGGTGTGTGTTTCATTCCCTTATGTCTGTGTGTGTCCTACATGTAAGGCCCAGAGTGAGGCTCTGGGTGATCAATCAAGGAAGTTCAACTCTGGGTCTACTTGTTGTCATAAGATATGGAAGACCTGGTGTAGTAGGTCAGGGAGGATATTTGAGACTAGAGAGTCTCTTTAGGGTGTACTAGGCAAACATGGAAAAGTCCCTTAAACCTTTCAGAATCAGTAGAATTTGAGAAGCCCAGATGAAGACCAAGAGGACATGTATGTTATTAATTAAGATTCATAATAAACCAAAAGGAAGTTGTAAAAGGTCAGGGGTGGAAGTTTGTTGGGTATATAAACCCAGACAAAGGAAATCAGTTTGTTCCCCGGAACCTTCTCAATTCAACACCTACTAGCATCAAGACTTTCACCGGTTTCCGTGCTGTTTTTGAACTTTTGAAGAAGTCGATTTTAGGACTTGTAGAATATGGTCAGAAGTTGTGCACTCTAGCTCCACCTCTTCTCATGCTCTCATCCCAGTGCCTCCCCTTCTCCTTCTCCCTTCATCTCTCCAACTCTTCTGACAGACAGCGCCACTGCACACAACAGCACCGAGCCAAGCACATGAGCATACAGCAGACATGAGGGTCCACAGTATGAATAAAACAAGAGAGGAATAAATGAATGGTTTATCAAGATTGGCAAACATAAAAGAGGCTGTTGATGGGGAATGCTGGATGAGGTGTGTGCGCGTGCACGTGCACGTATTTACACGCATGTGTGTGCATGGGGTGGGGCAGATTTTTTCCACCCCTCACACTATTCACATACATTCACTGTTGATGAAGACTCACAGTCATGCTCTCTCTATCACTCAAAGCCACAAACACACAAACATACACACACGTATACAAATATTCAGCAGTCACATGAGTCTCTCTCTACAGTTATCCAGTTACAGTCTTTATTGTCACTCTCCCTCTGTGGGGTGACCATCATTGTCCCCCTGTCTATAAATATCAGAAGGCCTCTATGTTTCCACTCCTCCCTCCCCTCCCTCCATCTCTTTTCTAGGTCACCTGTTCAGGCTTTATGGAATCATTCCAGCTGAGTTTGATTCACAGTTTACTGAGGAGAACAAGGAGGACACCGGGAGAAGCCCTCACACACACACACACACACACACACACACATCGACACATACACCGACACACACAAAACCAGAAGCGCGCACACACACGTGCGTGCAAACATATGCACACACACAGATACACAGACACACATAAGCACATGCACGTAAAGTACAGTGCATTCACACAAACGCGGACACACAGACACAACACATGCACACGCACACATAAACACAGAGGAGAGGAGAGGAGAAGAGAAGAGAAGAGAAGAGAAGAGAAGAGAAGAGAAGAGAAGAGAAGAGAAGAGAGGAGAAGAGAAGAGAAGAGAAGAGAAGAGAAGAGAAGAGAAGAGAAGAGAAGAGAAGAGAAGAGAAGAGAAGAGAAGAGAAGAGAGGAGAGGAGAGGAGAGAAGGGGGAGGGGAGAGGAGAGGAGAGGAGAGGAGGAGAGAGGGGAGGGGAGAGGAGGAGAGAGGGGAGGGGAGGGGAGCATAGAGAGCAAAAGAAGGATGTGGAGAGCTAAACAGAAGAAAAAAAAAGAAATAAATTAAATGTTATTTTCTTTCAAAGGCAACCCCAAAATACGAATGTTTATTATTTTGACAAAGGTCACCCAACTTTTGTCACGAGGCTATTGGAAAGGTTATTGTACATAAAGGTTGCTGGAGACCCTTTTCAAATTAGAACTAAACCAACAGAACACCTTGTCATCTGCACACAGAATATTAATACACTCCACTCAACATAGTGTCCATACACTGGAAGAATTCAGCCAGACAATAGTGTGTGTTTAAGATGCTGTACATTCTTTATTAGGGCTGCCTCTCCAATCAAATTAAACAGGGACATTGAGGGGAGAGAGAGAGATCGAGAAGTGGCTCTTGTGCTCAGCAGAGGAAGCAGAAACAACAGAATTAACACTTCAAACAACAGGGTGTGGGTTTAAAAATAAAGCTCTATCTGCCTGGGTCAAAGTAAACACGGCCCTTGAAGTCACAGACATTTTAATGGAACATTACAATGGAAAGAATGATCGAGAGAGTGAGAAGGACAAACAGCCAGGCCCTCTAGTGAAGTGGATGTGTTTGAGAGGGGTTGATTGTCCGGTTGCTGTTTTTTCTTGATTTTGTTGTTTTGAGAGAGTGAGTGACAGAAAGAGAGAGAGAAACAAAGGGAGGGACAAAGAAAGAGAGAGAGTGTGAGATAAAGAGAGAGGGAGAGAGAGAGAGACTGTGTGAGTATGTTTCTCTCTTTTGCAGTGAAGGCAGAGTCTCACAGGATAGATCTGGCTACAGATTTTCCTTTCATGTCAGAGTGTCACTGTACGTATTAAATGTGCATCTCTTCATTCCTGCATTCAAACCTAACTGTGTGATCAGTGTCCAAAGAACAGCTTCACATGACTCTCATACTTCACTTCCTGTTCCTCTGTTTCCTATTACAGTAAGGTCAGTGTCTGCTTCCTGTAGAAATGAGGAACTCAAGTATCAACAGAGCTCCAAACTGTAATATCTTGTGACCAGTGAGCGGTTGCCTTCCAGTCCTAGCACTGCCTTAGCACAGCGCGACTTCTGGCACCTGGCTTCATGCTGTGTAGGATTTTTTTTTTTAAGAAGGGAGGTTATAGGCTGGGTTAGGGGCTGGGTTTGGGACTGTGGAAGATGAAGGCGTTTTTCCAATAGGTTGTGGGATCCAGGCCCAGGCTAGCGTCCAGACGCAGAAAGAAGATTTACGGTCTGGGCTGAGCGCTTGGACAGAAACAGGCCGGAGTCACGGCTCTCCACGTCCTCACAGAGGAAGAAAACCCAACAAGTACGTCAACAGGACTGCAGACGGAGAGAGGGAGTGAGGGAGGACGATAAAGTGATAAGGGTGGAATGGAGAAGGAGGAAATGATTAAAGGGAAGATCGGGAGAACCAAGTGGAGAGGAGTAGAGGGCTTGTTCCTGTAAACATGGTACCTGTCTACATGCAAGAGAGAGGTTTATGGTATGTGTGTGTGTGTGATTGTGTGTGTGTGTGTGTGTGTGTGCGCATGTTTGTGTGTATGCATGAATGTGTTTATGCGTGAGTGTGTGTGTGTGTGTGTGTGTGTGTGTGTGTGTGTGTGTGTGTGTGTGTGTGTGTGTGTGTGAGTGAGTGTGTGTGCGTAAGGGAAGGTGTTGTGAGGGGTGGTTTGTTTTTTGGAGTGGAGCTCTTGTTAGTGGTGACTGGGGTGGTGAATCAGGCCGTGGTCAGAATCATCATCAGCACAAAGCACCTCATGAGAGTGTCTCACCTCTCCTCCACTCACCCACTCACACTGATTAGAGAGAGGGGGAGGGAGGGAAAATGGAGGGAGAGACGCAGTGAGAGAGCTCATTGGCCGACTGAGAGAGACTTGGGCCCAGTGCTATACATACCTTACTGATTTGGCCTAATCAGATTTTTCTTTTCCCTTCTGTGGAGAGCAAACAGTTTTGATTGGGTCAGAACCGCCCAAGCCTCTCCAGCTCTACACGGCCATGCTCTTTGCAAAGCTCCGGGAGGTTCCAGAACCTTCCAGCATTCCTTCCTCTTGTCGCTTCACGCCAGAAGATTTCTCTGTTTCCTTCTCTGTTTCGATTGTACTTTTTAAGCAGCTGGAGCGATTGGCTCGGTTCCAAATTGTTCACTCCACACTTCCCTCGGGCCCTTGTACAGTGTCCTCGGGGAGCCAAATGGTGTGGAAGATAGTATGTTACAAGTATCCCTCTGGCTAGTAGGAAGGAAACTGTTTGGAACTGGGGCATGAGAAAATAATAGCTGAGTAGAGGGTAAGGGTGTAGTGAACTGAAACTGACCTGAGTCATTCTATCGTGTCTGGTCTTGTTGGGTCATTCTATCGTGTTCTATGCTATTTTCTTTGGTCTTGATCTTAAGACTGTAAGAAAACCATACACATACATCCCCCACATTGCACACAAACACACACACAAATATACAATCATAGAACAACAAATTCCAATGACAAATGGGTCACACACTTCCTGATTCTTGCTGATCTTGTTATATGCGTCCCCACATTGCATTGGCCCAGCTCCACACCGCATCACACTCTCCTCCAGTGACCCCCCCCCCCCCCCCCCGCACACTAACACCACCACGTCCAAGATTATGGTTATGAATAAAGATAATATAGAAAAATCAACATAATCATGTGCATAATCATTACGCACTCACAAGGCTCTCAGCTTGAGCTCATGTGAGATGTGACTGTATTGCATTAATCATGAGGATGTTGATCTGGTGATTAAAGCAGAAAGTGCTGTTTATTGCTTGTAATTGTATTCGTGGCGGGCTGTGCTCCGAGGAATACCTCACTCTGCATCAATATTGGATGAGCTGACAGTGGATCTGCCACTGGGACAGAGATCTTTTATGTGGAGCAGGGCTCGGGGAGTTGTTACAGATCTCAGATCTGATGATCCCTGCTCTGTAATACTTCACAGGAGAGTGCTGAGCGTCTGTGTTTGACATGTTTGTTGGATGTGTTTGTCATTTTCTTTCTGTTTTTTTTCCACTTTATTGATGAACAATCCCCTATGGACACCTCACACATGCATCCACACGCATGCATTGACACACATGCATTCACATACACATACAAACGCAATCATTTGTACAGAGATGAGCTGTATTTTCTCGAGGGGGATGGGACAACAGGAATTACGGTATTGGACTGATAGAAAGAGGGATTGGGTGAGAGATGAAGAGAGGAGTTATGGACAGACGCTGTCTTAATCTTGACTCCTGCCCATCAACAAACACAGACACAAGAACAAGAACAAGATGGAGCCTGACAAAGTCGCAATCTCTCTCTCTCTCTCTCTCTCTCTCTCTCTCTCTCTCTCTCTCTCTCTCTCTCTCTCTCTCTCTCTCTCTCCCTCTCTGTCTCTCTCTCCCTCTCTGTCTCTCTCTCTCTCTCTGTCTCTCTCTCTCTCTTCTCTCTCTCTCTCTCACACACACACACACATACTCACATTCCCACACATACACATGTTCTATCAATCTTTCTTTTTCTCATGCTGACTCCTCAACAATTCTCTCATCTTTCCTCCTCTATTTCTGAACCTCGGTCTGTCTCTCCTCCCTCTTTCGTTCTTGGTCTCTCTATTCGCATTCTCTCTCACACACGTTCCTCCCTTTTTCTCTGTCTCTGACGTTTTCAGCTATAAAACCATGCTGGTTTTAGGACCATCTTAAATGTTTAGAGGACATAAACTTCAAAAGGTTATTGCTTCCATCACAGATTCAAACTGCTTAACATCCGTGTCTGACTCACCTTGGCTGTCTTCTCTCCATCTCTTTTCCTCACTCTCTCACTCTGGACACTGAAAAATGTGCATACAGAAGTCATTATTTCTGGGGTTTGGTGGAAATATTAGGGGGTGAAACCTGACAGTTTGTCCCATCCACTTGGCCCTCCATCTGCTGTGTCTCTAATGAGAAGGTGCTCTTCAGGGAGGCTGACGCACTGTTTAAGGGAAACTCCCTGACCTGTGGAGTTTGACAGCTCCTCTCTCAGCCTCGCTGTGTCCACCAGCCGCATCCCCACCCCTCCTCCCCTCCTCCTCTGCCCTCCTCCTTTCTTCCTCCCCTCCCGTCCACCCATCATCCCCAGTGACTACTACAGCCCCTGGCACTCCCCCGCCCTTCAACCTCTCCTCACTCACGCTCCTCCCCACAGCACTCTTTTCTATCTCTCGATCTCCCTCCACCGCTCTCCCTCTCTCCCTCTCTCCTTCTTTTCCTCTCTCTGTGATCACGTGCATCTGTTTCTGATCTCATGAAAGTCTGTGATTTATTCAGCAGAGTGTGGCTGGCCTGGAAGCTCTGAACCGTCCAGTCCACAGGGAGGGAAGGAACCAGGGAGGGAGCTGTGAGGGAGGGAGGGAGGGAGGGAGGGAGGGAGGGAGGGAGGGAGGGAGGGAGGGAGGGAGGGAGGGAGGGAGGGAGGGAGGGAGGGAGGGAGGGAGGGAGGGAGGGAGGGAGGGAGGGAGAATGGAGGGAGGGAGAATGGAGGGAGGGAGGGAGGGAGGGAGAATGGAGGGAGAATGGAGGGAGGGAGGGAGGGAGGGAGAATGGAGGGAGAATGGAGGGAGAATAGAGGGAGAATGGAGGGAGAATGGAGGGCGGGATGGTGGGAAGGCTGGGGGGTGTAAGTAGAAGAGGCGAAGAGGATGGAATGGAGGTGGCCGCTGAGATTCCTCAGCAATTAGAAACAGATGACTATTCACTGCGTTGCAGTATGTGTGTGCGTGTGCGTGTGCGTGTTTGGCCAAGCTTTTCTCCAAACACATTGCAGTGACCAAAGTCCAAAGTGATACTCAAAATCTGTCTTAATAGTACTGAGCCAGATTTGTTTCTCTCTCTCTCTCTCTCTCTCTCTCTCTCTCTCTCTCTCTCTCTCTCTCTCTCTCTCTCGCCCCCTTTTGCTCTCATTCTCTCTCATCTGCTTCATCCTCATTCTTTCTCTGTTTCTCCTCTCTCTCCCTCTTTTGCTGTCACTCTCCTTCATCCCTCCATCTTTCTCATCCTCCTTCCCCCTCCCCCTCTTTCTTCCTCTGCCAGTTGTACTCTTTGCTGAGGTGACTGTGTGGGATGGATGGGCTGTTGAAGGAAGCAACCATTTTCTCGTTCCCTGGCAGTGAATTGGGTTCTGAGTAATTCCACAGGCAATTGGTTCACATTTTTGTATACTTTGTAAAACTCAACCAAATCATTTTCAACTACACCATTCATAACATATCTGTATAGATGTGTGACAGCTCAGTGTGTTGTTCAGTTCTTGGCTCCTGTCACAGCTTGAGTGAGAGTGGAAGTGTCTGGTCCTTCTCAGCGTTCTGAAGGCTCGCATGTGTGTCTTGTGGTTCCTGCTCGACCTCCAGTGAACTACCACAGTCTTGCCTGAGCAAGAACCGGATTCCTGCCGTCCATATCTACCTCTCTCTCACACCTCTGACTCACAAATGCACCGGGGTAGGTACGCACAAACACACACATACTCACACAAGCACTAGTTTGGGCATGTGACGGCTTTGTAATTTTCACTGTCTGCATTCTATGACAGTGAAATCATGACATGCGTCACATTTGTTTGCCGTGTCCAAAATGTTTCTTTGTTTCTGATGACTGAACACGCACACACAACCATACACACTGATACCTTCTCACACAAAAATGTCAGACATGCTGCTCCCCATATTTCATTGGCACCAAAACAGGTCTGGCCTGCCCTCTGACGGCCCAGCGGCACTCTGGGAGATGGAGTGTGGTCAGGGCTGTGACCTGTGGACCGTGCTAGAGCCGGGACTACACGAGTGACACCTCTCCTCTGACAGGTACATGGAAGCCAGAGGGGAATGTGGGGTGTGTGTGTGTATTGAAGGGAGTAGGGGGTTGTTATTGCAAACTCTGCTCTGGCACTGCCGACAAACACACACACACAAACACACACACACACACACACAAACACACACACACACACGATGGCTACAGCCAGAGGGAAGGCTGGTTTCTGCAGATGTCTACATTTGGAACCCCCAACACAAGACTTAATACCAAAACACACAGACAGACAGGTGCACGCACACACACACACACACACACACACACACACACACACACAGCAGGCACAACAAACACACACACAGTAATACACAGGGGACAGTTATTGGCAATGGTGGCCCCAGGGCATGAGCACACAGATGGGTACGAGATTGTTTCCTGTTTGGGAATGGGGGTGTCGACCCGCAAGGCTTTAATTGGCTGAGAGTCTTTCTGACCTCTGACCCCTTCCACAAATGACCGCTCCTCCAGACGAGAATGATAGAGAGAGAGAGAGGGAGGGAGAGAGAGAGAGAGAGAGAGAGAGAGAGAGAGAGAGAGAGAGAGAGAGAGAGAGAGAGAGAGAGAGAGAGAGAGAGAGAGAGAGAGAGAGAGAGAGAGAGAGAGAGAGAGAGAGAGAGAATCAGGACGATTGGAAAAGTAGTGTGCGGATTTCAGTGACTGATTTATGTTCCTGGCTCAGTGGGCAGGCCATCAGAAAACGGCTGCCATTTACCAAGCTATTGAAATATTGGATTTCTATGGTGTGTTCTTTAGTGTCCCTGCTGCCAGATGATAGATGTGTACCATGTCTTCTCTCCCTCTGTCTCATAAATGTCATAGTCTTCTACAGTGAGTTTACGACCCCGGCGTTTGTCATCAAGGCTTTGTTCTATTGTTTTGTTCGAGTGACACAGAGCTATCACACTCATGATGTAAGAAAACAACAAACTGTCTGGGAAGGAAGAGATGCAAAGAAGGGGAAAGATTCGGAAAAAGAAACAGGCATGAATAAGAGGGAGTGGCACGGTGAGTCAGAGACAGAGAGAGAACGAGGATTAAAACATGTCTGCAAATGAGGGCAAGAAAGATGGGATTGGGGACTGAGGGAGGGAATAAGGAGAGGAAGAAATCAGGTCCGACTGATGTGTTAGACCAGTCTGGAAAAAGGAACTTACTTCCTATAGAATGATGCTTGCTGTTTCACAATGCCACTACACCACACTCTAACCCCCAGTTTTAGCGAGGACTTGGCTGTCACAGCACTAGCATCATTAGTTATGACACGGCACTGGCCTGTAAAGACTACTGCTAAGATTTTGACCACAACCAGTGTCCTTTCCCTCTCTCTCTAAACATCAATTGTCTCTCACTGGTTGTTTCTTTGTCTCTAATTTATCTCAATACCTCCCCACCTTCCCCCTATCATTCACTCCTACCTTTAACCCCGACACCCATATTGATCTAATAACATACGCTCGACCCCCCCCCCCTCCTCCCCCTACCCCCTCACAACCCTCGGGTGATCATTAGTTATTGATCTCCGGTTCACACAATCGTTTGGTCAATGTTCTCATTGTGTTCCTCTCTGTGTGAGCTTTGCCAGCATTGGATCGATCTCCACCTAATGAGAGGGGGAGCCAAAGAGAGGGAGAAACAAGGGAGAGAGAGGGAGGGATGGAGGGAGAGAGAGAGAGAGAGAGAGAGAGAGAGAGAGAGAGAGAGAGAGAGAGAGAGAGAGAGAGACAGCATCGTTGAGAAAAATTGAGAATAATGAACGATGGTCAGTTGTTACAGTGCGGGCGTTGGGGGTGTGTGTAACTGCTCCATCTCTCCTCTCTCACACAATCTCATTCCATCACTCCTCCTGTTTGGCCCTCATTATAGAACCACTGCATTGACCCATGTTATTGACAATCTCCAGCACAGTGTCTGTCTGCCAACAGGTTGGTCCTCTGCATCCTTAGTTAGGCAAACACAGGTGCTGCATGGACAAGGCGGAAGGATACAGGGTGGTAATCTGGCCTCCGGCTGACCTGACAGGCTTGTGTAATGCTAGCTAATGATTGTGTTGCCCTTTCATCACCAAAGGGACTATGTTCACAGTCGACAAAGCTGAAATAAAACACTTGTTTTTCAGCCTGTTTTCATATCTGGTGCTGTCTGTCTATTACACACACACACACACTGCCGAATGCTTTCAGCAACCGTGTGGGTTGCATATTGATTTTTAGTGTTGAACTTGTGTCGCTCTCTCTATCCCTCTCGCCCCCACACACACATTCTGACGGAGAAGTTGATTAGAAACAGCTCTAAATATATCCCTTCTCTCCTCTCTCCCCCTCTCTTTCTCCCACTCTCTCTCCCACTCTGCCTCCATCGCTCATTCTCTAGATTTCTCTCCGTCTTCCTTTCGCCTTTTTCGCTCTCTCTTCCAGCTCTTTCTGCATTGCCTTCTGCCTTTCCTTTCTTTCTCTTGATACGCGTACCCAAACTTTGTTTCACTGTTCCAAGGAAAAACAACTGGTGCCTTTGTTCTTTTCATTAATCATATTTTCATATAATTTGTCTCATTAATAGAGAACCGTAAAATAACCAAGCAAACGACTGGTAGGTAGCGTGGTGTGCTATACTACCCAAATAAGTAGCATGGACTGTGAGGCCACATCCTGCTTCGCTTTCTATCTACCCACCAACACACATGCACACGGCCACCCCGATAGCAACCTGATACAACGGGTGTGTCACTCTCCAGGATGTTTATGACATCAGCTTGGCTCTTAATCCTTGAATCAGCTGCATCTCTCCCCATCCTCTTCACCTGGTTCACCTTCCCTTCCCACCTCCATAGGTACACAACACACACTCACACACTATCTTTGTCATCGCACTCCCTCCCTCTCTCTCATCCTTTTTCTCACCCCGTTTATCTTTATCTCTCTCATTCACACACACACATACGCGCACACACACACTCACACCTGTCCCAGCTGCATATATTGAGTATGATAGTGTTCCAGAGCATCAGCTGTGGTATGTTACAATGTGTGTTAGATAAGATGCAAATAACGATAGGCAGCTTCCACTGGGGGAGTCTGTCATTGTATCTATATTCAGCCTAGCACGGGAATCTACTAGGTAAACACTCGATAAGATACCGCACTGTACACAATCTCTACTGGCCACAATTTAGTGCATCCACCATGGCCTAGAACAAACAAGTAAACAAACGTGATCATTCGGGCGTTCTCTTGTGTATGCATGCGCTGTTTGTGTTCCATTCGCACCTGATTTAAATATATTCTGTTGGGTTTGTCTCTGCTGCATCTTGTATGGTGTGTCTGTAGCTACTGAGGATCCAGCCACTCTCTCCTTGTTTGAAAGGGGGAGGCTCATAAATGGAGCGTTTTTAGACAATGTGGATGTGGGTGTATGGCTTTAGGCATATTTGACAGGATCAAATGGCTTGCGCAGAAAAGGAAATGCTGTCGTTTATGAAATAATCCCTCTATATTTATTTCACCCACATCCACATCCGTTTCTCTCTCGTGTCTTTTTTTAATCTTCTTCCCTCAATAGATGGAGGTAAAATGGAAATCTATATTCTGTGGGTGGTTTGAAGATTTAGTCTCTCTGATTCCATTTGATTTGCACAATGAAAGAACAACAGGTATGCATACTGTATTTTTGTAGAGTGTATGAGTCTTTGTATGTGTGTGTGTGTGTGTGTGTGTGTGTGTGTGTGCGTGTGTGTGTGTGTGTGCGTGTGTGTGTGTGTGTGTGTGTGTGTGTGTGTGTGTGTGTGTGTGTGTGTGTGTGTGTGTGTGTGCGTGTGTGCGTGTGGACGTCTGGATGAATATGGACACCATGTGTGCATGTGTGTGTGTACAGTATGTGTGCATGTATGTATGTTAACAGTTGTGTATTTGCTTCCAGATTTGGACCCATAAACACCACCAGTACTCTTAGACATGAGCCAATATGTGATTATATTTATAAATAAAAAATGCATAAGCTAAACTGATTTATCTAGCACTGTGTCTGAGGATAATCGGAAGAGAGAGAAAGAGGAGAGCAAGGGAAGAGCAGAAAAGAGAGGAGAGGAGAAAAGAAGAGAGAGGGATGCTGTCAACTATGTCTCCTTCTCTCTGACTCTGAAGCAGATGTCCAATTTAGTCTATTTAAAGCATCTGTTTCCTGGCTGTACAGAGAGGAAGGCTGTAAGTCTGTATTACTGCAACATACAGTACAACACAGATTCTCTATCAACTCCTTCAAGACTGTAAATAGCCATTTTTAAATACTAATATAGGCTATATCTCATTTCACAGAGTTGCAGTTGTGTGTTATTATCCCTGTATGGCCTAGATGGATGGGTATCTATGCTGGAGCGAAACGGGCATAAACAAACCAAACGAAACAAACACAAGTGTGGCGTGAGTGTGTTGTCTGTGGCCAGGACTTTCCAGACGACAATGTTGTCACAGACAATTATGTGCTACAGACAAAATTCTAACACATTTCTCGTTTTTTTTCTTGTGGGCTCATCTGTTTGTGTCCAATGAGCAAATAGATAGTGCTGGAGTTGGCCGAATGCAGCCATACTGAGACGCAAAAGCATCTTCTGCCATTAGCAAAAGAGAGGAAAAGAAAGTTCAGTTATCAACAGGATGTGCTACCACATCCACGTGGCATCTTTTACAGGAAGTGATCTGTGACAGTGTTTTAGAGAGATTTACTCTTTTTTTCTCCTAGTCTATTGATCTTGACAAATTATATACAAACTGTAATCAATTGATAGGCATACTGGGGCTACCTAGTGCCTATTTTAGTAACGTTTAACTAAACAGTTTATTAACTGATGATTAACACCATTGAAAATCTATTAAGCTCTGGGGATCAATAAAGTGCTAATCAATGAAGTTCCACTCTACTACTAAGTGATAGACGACCAAGTAAATATTGGAAACAATACGCAATTTAGCATGGCCAAGAAAAAATTATACAACCTTTCAGTAGGCTAACATCTTTACCCTATACCACAGCGTTAACGCGTACATTGGACTCGGTCAGCGAGAAAACTATATTTAAAAGTTTTAAATAAATAGGCATGTGAAATGTGTGTTTCTATGAATAAACAATTAACACACCTCAACGTGTGGTTTGACGTTAATAGTTTTGTATGTTTGTTCAAATGATTAACAGGTCTGTGGATGGCTGAAGGGCTGAGCGCAGGCTTTTTGCAAGGGGCGGAGGGAGAGCTATGACAGTGCTTATCACACTGAGAGAAGTAGGACGAGTTGCATCGGAGCATTTGCTGTCATTCGCACACGGAGTACAGCTCTCGCCGCTTTTGTTCGAGCTATTGCACAGCGTGCTGCAAGCTAGTCAACAATGGTTTCTATCATTTCAGACCTGGACCCGCTGAAAAGCTGGAACGTGTTAAGGTAAGAGCAGTCACTTTCTAGACTCGGGTCATGTATGGGGTGTAAGCGGGCGCATTAATGAAAGGGTAAGCAGTGATGGGAGCGCTGTAGGGTGGGTCACAAGCGGCAGAAGGATATTTCCCGAAGCGGCTCGAACAGCGACCCACACATTTAGGAAACTAGGCTCAACTATTCATAATATTAGCAACATGGCTGTGCCCTCAGCACAATTCGCGCAATGACCTCCTTTTTGTTACGCTTCGTTGATAATAGAGCACTATACTTTTAGAGTTCGGTCTCCCCCTCTTTTTCTCTGTCATGTGTCTGACGTATGCACCCAAGCTCCTCTTCAGTCTTACATCTCATTAACCCTTTGGTAGCCCTCCTGTCATCGTGATACTGAGTTCCTCTTGACAACTTGTAATGTAAATTGAGCTTTAGCTTCTAGAGGATTATGACCGTCGTCATCGTCACCTCAACATTGTTCTCGCCAGACGGACTTCTGCTTGAGAATAGCATTGCTCTTCTGACAGGATCCCTGTCCACCCATGTTGTCAGTAATGAACTGCACTTGTAGAATATACAACAGAGGGCATATAGGCAAACTCATGGAATCGAAAGCGAAGTTCAGTAGGCTCAACTTCACCCTTTTTCCCATCTCTTTAGCCTTTCTGACAGTTGTTGTTAATGTGCCCATTTCATCACCTACAATTAATGTAATTAACAATGTATATTTCTCGCACAAATTAGCCATTTCAACTTTACAGATCAATACAGTTATGCATACAGTAGCCCACGTAAGTAACAGTACAGGTGAGACCAAGCGCGCTTGTGGTCCGTGCGCAGGTCCCCATCTGGCCGTATACGAGCAGCGCACTACAGAAACACTCAGGAAACTACAGACCCGCCACCAGCCCGGAATCTACATGGGCATCACAACAAACCTGGTTTCGGCATAGGCTACATTTACACCTGCGAATCAGTATTCAAACATTCGCTGTCATTTAACATTTTTGTAGGAACCCTTTGAATTTGAAATGCTGAAATTCTTGAATTTTTTAACTATTTGATAAATAAGTAATAATTCCGTACGCAGACGGATTCTCATGCTGTGGGAGCGATGTAGTTTTTTCAAATTATATTTTAATCGGAGAAAATGAGACAGCGGGAAGATTTCTGAATTATAAAATGAATGATCTACCCACTTTTATCCTATTTCTATCTCTGTTTTCATTCCAAATTTAGAATATAGGCTGGGCACAAGCTTATTTTTGTGAACTAGGCTACTTAAGGGTTGAATGGTGTCAATCTGGCCACACTACGATCTCCATAAGAACCCGAGGGCATGAAATGAGGCTTGCTACTGACCCGCACACACGCTCATAAATAGGCCGAGAGATGGAGATGATGACACAGTCTTCCTCTATTGAGGAGCTATTTCCTAACCCGCTGATCTATTTGGTCCAAGCAGGACACATCTCTGGATGAATGAACATCGACACAGGAAACCGACTCCTCTGCTCATAGCAAGAAGGGAATCTTGACTTTTCAGGAAAACATTTGTGTTTCAGGGCAGAAGATGCAGTAGGGCGCACACACGCACACGCACACGCACACACGCACGTACACATAATAAGCGGTGGGCCGGCTCAGTTTGTTCAGAGGGATGTAATCTGTTATTGAAGGACGGGATGAGAGGTAGGAGGAGGGAAAGGGAGTGATGGAAGGGTGTTTCTCTCTTTCTCTCTCTCTCTGTCTCTCTCTCTCTCTTTATTGAACCTCTGCTGCTTTAGATTATCTTCAGGAGCAGCTGTCCCTCTCCAAAGACTGAGCATCTTAATAAAGACCAGCTTACTGTTGGCCCTTCACGCTTTGTCTCTATGGAGCACACGCGCGCGCGCACACACACACATGCGTGCGCGCCTGTGCACATCGTCTCGGTAGTGTAAGATAACGAAGCATCTCGATGCTCTTCTCTACGTCTCTGATGGCTCTCTAATGAGGCACACCTCAGTCAAAGGCACATACCTTAGCACACACACACACTCACACACACGCTCACGCTCACGCTCACACACACACACACACACACACACACACTCACACACACACACGCTCACACTCACACACACACACTCACACACACACACTCCGGCGTCAAAGACCTGTATCATCCAAAACACACAATTAGCAGCATTCTCCGTGGTCCAGGCTCGAAAATAAATCTCCATTCTATAGTGTGATTGTTATTGTCCTGGTGAAGTGTGAGGACATGAACAAAGACAGCGATAAGAACAACAGCTGTCTGCTCTTCTATAAAGCCCTGTCACTGTCCCCGTCTGCCCGGGTCCTCCCACGCTGTCTGTCTGTCTCTTTGTCTCTCTTTCTGTCTGTCTGCCTGTCTGTCTGTCTGTCTGTCCGTCTCTCTGTCTGTTGGTCTGTGGCTTACAGTATGATGTGGTTGTTTCGCTGTGTTCAGGTAGTGTTCAGATTTAGTCTATTAAAAGTGTCACTATCAATGTATTGATATTAATTTATTTTGGCACAATTAAGCATTCAAGAAAGGCAAACTGTGATTGTACTCAATACATACTCAATAATACCTAAGGTTGACTACTTATACTGTAATACGGTTTAATTGTACTTGAAGTTCATGTAAAATTGTTTTTATTTGTAGTGAACTGGTTTGGGAACTTAATGTAGATAGTTGATTCCGATGATTTACAAAATTCAGAACTAACGAACACAGTTGGTAAATATATTGATTCCACGGTGCTGTTTGGTAAGAAATGAGTGTGTGTGTGTGCGTCTGGTTGTGCATCTGAGTGTGGGTTTGTGTGAATGCGCCAGTGTATGTGCCCGTGCATGTGCATTTGTGTGTATGTGTGTGTGTGTGTGTGTGTGTGTGTAAATCAGTGTTATCGGGCCATGTCTCAGATGGATGTGGACATCTGCATCTTCCTCTTTGGGCATATCTGATCAATACCAGGCTGTGTCTACTGCATGGCTCACTATCATTGCTTAGACACACACTATATACTTACACACACAAAATAGTTTTTTACAGATAAGTTCAGAGATATCTGGCAAACAGACACTAATAAGCATTCACACACAGTTAAATGCATGCGGTACACACGCCCACACACATTAGACAATTGTCCGTTGATAAATGCGTACACACACATGCACACTCGCACACAGTTCCAGGTTTCTGGGTACAAGAGCAATATCAGTGTTAAATCAGGTCTGTGGCGTCTCTCACAGTAAGCATCACATTCTGAAGAGCAGTTCAGTTATTTCATAATGAGAAACAGCATGCTTATTAATTCCACCTGATTACATTCTGACTTCCACACCCACCCACACACACACACACTGACACACACACACACACACACACACACACACACACACACTCACACACACGTCAGAGACAAGGTGGGTCTCTTATTATATTAGCGAGAGAGAAGACAGGTTTTTATTCTATTACAGGGCTGGTTGAATAACTGCCTGGTGTAAGCGTAGATGCTGGCATGGTAGAAACAAGAGAGGGAAGGAGAGAGAGAAGTAATATGGAGCATCAGGAAGCTTACTGGGAGAGTGTGTTTGTGGATACAATTTCAACACGGATCGGGGCTGATGTCCGTTTGGCATGAAAGTTGGAGAGTGTGACACCGCGTTATCAAGTTTGGATAGAGGCATGAACTGATTGTTCTCAATCAGTAAAGTGGAGCATGTCTGAAGCTAAGAGAGGCTTCACCTGTGTGCAATCATGTAAATCCTTTATCAACATCTCATTCTCCGTTGTCCACACAAGAGCCTATGGGCTGGAACTGAAGTGTGTGTGGAGGGGATTTGGATGAGTACTACAGAGGGTGTGTGGGTGTGTGTGTGTGTGTGTGTGTGTGTGGGTTGGTGGTGGAGTAGGGGGTGGGAGGCGGGGGAGAGAGGAGGGGGGGCTTGACCTCTGACCTGCCTGTGTTCCTTTTAATTAATCTAGTTTAAGTCCACCTGCTTTCGGCTAGATTATACTCACTAACACACCAAGTCCAAAGTCCATCTACCTAATTACTGAAACCAATGTCTGATGCCTGATAAATCTGATGGGTGTGTGTGTGCCGGTGTGTGCGCGTGTGCATCTGTGTGTGTCTGCATTCTATACCCTGCTAACCGTGTCTATCCCCAGGATTAAACACGCCCCACCCGCCCACCCCCCTTCCACCAACTTGGTGACCCAGAGACAGGAACAACCATGCTGTGCTCCCTGCGGGGCGCCGCTAATCCACCCCCGTGGTGGTGCTCCATGTGGCCAGGGGAGGGTGGCAGTGGACAGCCCAGAGACCAGGAGAAAGGCCCCTCTCCTGGAACTCTCCAAGCTGGACAAAGTCATGTTGAAACAAATGAGAAAAGAACATAGTACACTGAACACTCTCACCTTAACAACATCCTTCTACAGTTCTGGTTATTCTGGGTCAGGAAATGGCAGGCTTTGTCAGGTGAAGACTGGTGGGGTGTAGCCTAGGTTCATCCACCCTGAATGGAAGTGTAGAAAGAAGAAGAGAGCAGGGGTTGGAAGAAAAAAAGAAAGATCGAGAGAGGCAAAGAGATCCTGCCAGGATGTGAGACGGAGGCGAGGAGGAGAGGAAGAAAGAGAGTTCTACCGTTCAGCTGACTGAGTTGGACCTCAGTCTTCACCACAAGTCACTGGTCTGCCGGCGACCTGTCAATCAAAGCATTGTGATATACTGTAGCGCAGAGTACGGTGGCGGGGGGGGTGGGGGTGGGGGAGACGCGGGGGGGGAACGGGGGACGGACACTGTGCCATTGCCACAGCAACCGAACAATACGACATTCAGCTTCACTGTGGGAGTGTCTCAGATTGGAAAGTGGGGGGGTGGGGGGGTGGATAGGGGGGAGGGCGGGGTGGGGTGGGGGTGCCTGGTATTCTTCTGAGTCAGACCCCCGGAATCAGTTGAGGATAATTACATATTTCAGCTCAACACGTTGAATGAATAGATGAAAAACAAGAGAGACTGGATGGTGGTGGGGGGGGGGGGGGGGTGGAGATGGGGAGAACGGGGGGGTGGGCGGTCGGGAATGTAATAAAGAAAGAGAGAATAGGGAGAGAGAGGTATGGGGGGGGGGAATGGGGAGAGAGCGGTGCTGCGGGCGAGAAAGGTCCAGAGAGAGAGAGAGAGAGAGAGGGAGGGATAGGTGTGTGCCGCTGCCTTGCACACCCCTGGCAGCTGTGTGCTAAACGGGGGGGATCTGACTAGCTGTGTGTGTAAAGCCCTGCTCAGTTTCCTCTCTGTTTGGCTGCTACGCTGCCTGAGCCAGCACCGCGCTCCCCTGGAGAGACGGAAAGGGGGAGGGGTAGAGCGAGAGAGAGAGAGAGAGAGAGAGAGAGAGAGAGAGAGAGAGAGAGAGAGAGAGAGAGAGAGAGAGAGAGAGAGAGAGACGGAGAAAGAAAGAAGGAGACAAAGGCAGGGGCTCCTAAATGGGGTGAGAGAGCTATCCATAATGTATTCACTGATATTGAACCCCCCCAGTAAACCGTGCTGCTGCCTCCCCTCTTTACTCACCATAGGCAGATCAGCGAGTGGGAGATGTGCTGGATCCGTGTGTGTGTGTGTGCTCTCCTGCTGGGAGGTTCGACTCAGTGTGTATCAGCATCGCACAGATGGAACACGCTGTCTTGCAAGTCTCCATTCTCTGTCATACCTGAGAGTCAGGTGGCTGAGCGGTGAGGGAGTCGGGCTAGTCATCAGAAGGTTGCCGGATCGATTACCCGCCTCGCCAAATAATGTCTTCACCTTACTGTAAGTCGCTCTGGATAAGAGTGTCTGCTAAATGTAATGTAACGTTACTCTTCATACGTATGTGTGTACATGTTTCTCTCGTGGGACTCTTTAAAGGTGACATCCGTCGTTTCGGCCCGTTGTCACACACTCGCATAACGGGCACAGACAGACACACAGACAGACACACGTGCCTCGAGGCTGTGTTCCGGATGTGGCCTTTGTTCCCTCTGTGCTGCTCACGGTGCCGCTGGGATCTGGCGGTCAGGACGTCTGCATCGTCACCGTCACAAGCATTGTCCTTCCAGGTGTCTGGAGATAACAGAGCAGTCTGCCACCAGGCGTGGCCATGATGCAGGCCTGCTGGTCTGGGCTTCAGGAGACGTCTCCTGTGGGAGAAGTATGCTCTGAGCTTTAAAGATGCCTACCAGTTACTGTGGGCCCTGACACACACACACCTAAACACACACACATACTGTATTACCAATGGCTAGGTATGACAAATATTTCTAATAATGTACTTCCTGGAGCATTTCTCTCTCTCTCTCTCTCTCTCTCTCTCTCTCTCTCTCTCTCTCACACAGCTATAATTGTTTATTACAGGTCATGTATCTCTTGTGAGCTTAGTTTCGGTCTCCAAGGTCGGTGTAAAGCCAACACTGTCCTACAGACACCCCCACACACACACACACACACACACACACACACACACACACACACACCATCGCTGTGGTGTGTATGTGTGTGCACGAGTGGAGTTGTGTACATGTACAGTTTCTGTGTGTTGGGCACAATGCAGACTCTTGTAGTACAGCCTCCTCCTACAGCTATATCGTCTAGAAGATTTATTAGTATACGCTTTAGAGAGTCTGAAATTGGGCTTCTTCTCTCTTTTTCTGTCTTCTAACTCCCCGAGCTTTCCTTTATCTCCCCCTCTCCTCTCACACTGTGCGATTTCACCCCCTCTTTGTCTCGTTCTCTTCCGCCCCATCTCGCGCCCTCTGCTCTCTCGCTGTTACAAGCTTGGAACTGGGAAAAAGACCAGGAAAAAAAAAAAACGGAGAGGAAAAATAGATCTTGTCTGAATAAATAAACAGCTTTCGCTTGAAACCGAAACGGAAAAGCTTAGTGGGGGGGCAGAAGGGAAAGGGAATGGGTAGGGGGAGGAGAGGAGAGAGGGAGGGAGGGAGGGAGGAAGGAAGGGCAGAGTCTGTGAAGGAAAGAAAAACATTGTCAGTCTGCCTATTGAAGAGCAGGGCTGTATCTCTGTGTGGCTGTGCTGTGTACTAGGGAGGAGCACAAACGCTGAGTGGGACTGAACACTAACACTAGCCCCCCTCACACCCACATGACCTAGGACTCCATCTCAAATGACCAATGATAACGAGGGGTGTTTAAATAGATCGATCTAATAGGCCAAACAGAGCACGTAATCTAAAGTTGCCAGGCAGAAATAGAAGTGTCTTACTATGTGTAAGAGAGCTTGTAGCAATATTGGCTTTCTATAGTGGACAGTCTTCAAGGTTCGTTAACACACACAGTGTGTGGGATATGAGGATAATGATGATGAGAGTGATGATGATGGGATCATCACCAGAGATAGGGAGAGTGTCTTTGCTTACTGTGCAGCATGTTTCTCTTTGACCCTTTGACACACACATACACACCCACGACAAAGGGAGTCTATCTCACCGTGTGTTTCTCTTTCTCTCACCCAACCTGCTGTGAGAATGGGGATAGGCTTGTACAAGCACGCACACACACACACACACACACACATCTCATGAGACGGATGGGACAGATATGGGTTTGAACATGGACCAGTATGACGTCACCGGGCTGAGCCGAGGTGTGCAGATAGTCTCAGCGAGGCAGCTTGGAGCCCGGGTCTCCTGTAGGGACAGATGATCTCCCCTGTCCCTCCTGTCTCACTGACAAATGTAAAAGGACCACAGAGCCTTGTGCCATACAGAGAAAACATATAATGATAGGAGAGAAAGAGAAAGAGAGTGAGAGAGAGAGAGAGAGAGAGAGAGGTAGTGTCGCTGGTGTTGTTGCAGCTGCAGATGGAGTGTGTATTCTGTAAAGCAGTCTCTTGCTTTAAGTTGTGATTAAAGTCAGATGACTCAAGAGGAGCCCGTAGGAGAGGTGTACATGACTTGTTTCGCCCGGGGCTCTGTGTGTGTGTACGTGTGTGTGTATGTGTGTGTGTGTGTGAGTGTGTGTACGTGTGTGTGTGCTCTTATGACAGGAAACAGAACTGTTGGCCTTTTCCTGTGTAAGTTTAGTGAAAGCTATATCTACAACACACACAGAAGTACGCTCACAATAATAGCCAGAGGTCTAAAGTGTCTTGCTTGGTTGTAGCTCTCCACATCTTTACATCGTAAACAATGATTATTATTTTTTTTCTCTCTCTTTTTTCGGTAAACCTGTTACTTCAAAAATGTTTACCCGTTTTCAGACCCAATCATTTTAGGTTATTTTGTGTCAATCTTTGACATTCACGTTCTCTCCTGCCGCAGCGACACAGTGTTAATATGGTGACTGTGTATGAACAGCACATCACACACATCACAGGCTACAATGCTCAGTTCAACTTGGTACTTCTCCTTTTTTCCTGTTTATGTCCTCTTGTATTTCCTGCTCGCCGCTTGTCACTGTCACATGAGCCCGAGGACAAACAAGACTGTTCAAGTGTGTACGTGTCAGACTGCGTGCGGAACTCGTAGATACATGCTTCTTGTTATTCCAATTTCCTCTCTTCCTGCGGTCAGGACGAACAGTCCACGAGCTGAGAACAGTGGAAAGATGTCATGGCCACGTGCAGCAAGCTCGTCCTCCACTCCAGCGACCCCAGAGGAGGGCGGTGGTGCTGCTAGGTTACCGGGCCCCGCTCCCTCGCAGCCTCACGGAGACCAGCCTCCCTGTTTGCAGTACACACACACACACACACACTCCGGAGCGCGAGCCTACGCCAGGCTATTAAATGGCAATCACACACAGAGGCACCCCTTTATGGATGAGAACATTTCTGTTTAATGGGTCTCCGTGCAAGATCATCCGAATATGATAATATTTCAAATGGAGGCTCTCGAATATCAGCACCTATTAGAATCTCGTTCGAAATCCTCAGTATCACTTTACGACGGCTGCCGTGTCAATTTGACGCGGTTTACGCTAATTAATTTCATTCAACCCTGATCGGGATGTACTTCCATTTTGCTGAGCTTTCAGATAGCGGGGTTAGGCTCATTCTGTCAGCGTGTCCTGGGTTAAGCTATCACACTCCAGGCAGTCGTGCTCCGGCCATCCTTGTGCTCCAGGACTCAGGCCCCACGGTGACCTCAGTAGCCCAGCCCCGAAGCACCGATCTGGAGCGCCGGAATTCGGTCGTCCCCCTGCGCCCAACGATTACTGGAGCCCCTGGGCCCCTAATGGTTGCTGGAGGGAGAGGATAATGTGATCGCCAGGCGCTCCGCTCGCCCTTGGGGGTCCCGCCCCATTAATTTGGAGTGCGACTCATATCCTGGTCCGTCTCAGCGGACGACCCCCCCCCCCCCCCACACACCACACACACACACCCCTCTCATCTCCTTCCCCCCGTCCCAGCGCCCCCAGCCCAATATCCCTTCTCTCTCGCCTCATTCTGACCTGTAATTGGACTGGGGTCTCCTGGGAGGGGCGCCAGCACGCCCGGGCGCCTTGCGCCGCTGGCTGGGGGAGGGGGGGGGGGACTCACCCCTGGGGCGGTCGATAAGCATGACCTGCGGTCACTCACCAACGCTCATCACTCCCGTTACCCTCTGATTGGATGGGACAACTGGTGGTGCTGATGAGTGTGGGTGCGTAGTGTGCGTGCGTGTGTGTGTTGCATGCGTGTGCCTACGTAGCAGCAGCTCTCGCCTTATGTTGATTTGATGAGTACGTTTGGTGCCTTGGACAGCTTGACTCTCATACACCAGCCAACTACGCAATGACCCCTCCCCTTCACCCTCCCTCTCCCCTCCCATCTTCCTCCCACACAAAGTCTTGCCACACACACACACACAGACACACACACACACACACACACAGACAGACACAGACACACACACCCTCTGTCTATGGGAGCGCAGTGGGACGTCTGCTGCGCCAGTTTGTTCGGGGTAGTGTGTGTGTGTTAGTAATCTGTGGCATTAACGCATCTAAGCGACATGCAGACGGAGAGGAACATTTGGAGGCCAGCCCACACAGAGAGGAGAACCGTGCTCCTAAACCCCGTCTTCTCCTCAAGACCGCGGGGAGAGACCGCGCTGCCGACGCGGCGCACCGCCTGAGGCCGCTCCGCTCACCATCTGGTCACGGGGCTCCCTCCTATCTCACACCTGATCAAACGGCCTTCACCACCTTAAGGACTGAGGAGGCCTTGACAGGTGAAAATCCGAACGGTCCAGATCCTGGACTGCGTACCACCAAGCCCCCTGCACCATGTTGCTGTGGAGCACTAGGTCATTATGTCCGGCTGGGCCTCGCCGAGCTTCATGGAACAAAGGAATGAGAGAAGGAAGGAGAGGAACGTCACAGTGAGAGTGGAAGAGTGGTTTTTGTAATTCCCTCACAAATACATAGCTTTTCCTCTTTGTCTCCCTCCCTATCTCCTCTCTTTCTCTCTGTCTGTCTTCCTCTCTCCCCCTGTCTCATGTGTGGTATGTCTGTGTGTTGATTCTGGTGTAGTGTGGGGGAGTATCTCTCTTAGTGCAGAGAGTTTTATATAATCATCCTCATGACTGACCTGCCTAGAGCAGGGCTCTGGAACACCACAAACTGAAGAACCTGCTTTGTATTGTTTGTGTGTGAGGAGTGTAGAGTGTGTCTCTGTTAGTCAGTTAGTTAGTTAGTTAGTTTGTTAGTTAGTTAGTTAGTTAGTCAGTCAGTCAGTCAGTCAGTCAGTCAGTCAGTCAGTCAGTCAGTCAGTCAGTCAGTCAGTTAGTTAGTTAGTTAGTTAGTTAGTTAGTTAGTTAGTTAGTTAGTTAGTTAGTTAGTTAGTTAGTTAGTTTGTTAGTTGGTGGGAGAGAAAGTGTGTGTGACAAGAGTGTGAGAGCAAATGAAAGGAAAGAGCGACGGGGGAGGGGAAATATGACAGTGTGCATGTGAAAATGTGTGTGTGTGCACGTGAGTGTGTGTGTATGTGTGAGCAGCAGACTGTTCACACTAGCGGATGAAAGTGACGGTTCCGTTAATAATTGAAAGAATACTTAAGGACAGGAGCGCTGGCCTCACTAGACAGCTTTTAATAACTGAGAAGGTTTCATATTTCTTATTCTCCTCTTTTTCATCTCTCTACCCCCCCCCCCTCCCTCGTCATGCCTTTCTTCTTCCAGTCAGAGTCTCTGCCAGCACAGCACACAGGAGCATAGAGATTGTACTGAAGCTGCATCTGCCTCGCTTCTAAAAGACACAATGTGCGTGTGTGTGTGTGTGTGTGCGTGTGAGTATCTACATATGCCTTAATGGCATTGTATGAATCTCACTCTGACAGACAGGCCTTTTTATTAGTGCATTCACTTTCTCTCCCTCCCTCTCTGCCATTCTCTCTCTCTTTCTCACTCTCTTTCACACTCTCTCTCTCTCTCTCTTGCTCACTCTCTCTCTCTCTCTCTCTCTCTCTCTCTCTCTCTCTCTCTCTCTCTCTCTCTCTCTCTCTCTCTCTCTCTCTCTCTCTCTCTCTCTCTCTCTCTCTCTCTCTCTCTTCCCTGTCTTGTTGAAAGATATGTGTTTGTTTATGAAAGCCTTCCTTCTCTTCTCTTAATGTGCTCGCTGCTTGCCCAAAGGAAGCCTCATTAATTCGCTTGATGGTCTTTGATTTGCCGGGCATCACTAAGTCGCATTAAGAAATGTATTTCCAAGCTTTTACTTAATGACGCTTCCAGCACCAATGCAATTAAATACACATTTTAATGCTTAAAGGTTTGCTCTTAAATTCACAAGTTGAAAAAGAAGCCTGATTAACGCCCCACAGAAAATTAAACATCAAAAAGTGTTAAGTCTACAAACGGTGATGGACCGCTGTGAAACTCTTCAGTGAATGACATCCACAACCTCATTAGTCTGGGGCCGTCCAAACCCTCCTTCCTGAGATCCCACTGCACTCCCTCTCAAGCTAGCTACAACCTGCTGGGCTTTCGGGCGGACAAAATAGCACATTCTTGTTAACATTGTTGTTCACAATGATTAACATTGTTATTAGGAGCATTATGTCTTCAGTGTTCTTCTTCAATGGGACTATATGAATCCATAATTACCAGAACGTAGTCAGGCGTTGTCGAGGACTGAAGCGCTGGTAACCGGGGAGACCTGTCACAGACGAGGGTGAGTGAGACTTCTGTGTGGGACGTTCTCTCTCTCGTGCTGCCGTCCGGCCATGTCCAGAAACATGGCACCACTCCGCAACAGCTGACTGGGCCTCCGAGGGACTGGACAGGCATGTGTCTATGACACAAGACACCCAACATGCATGGAACATGTTCCGTACATGCCTGGAGTCTGTACATTCTGAATGTTTATAAGGGGGACATGGTATTCCTAAAGATATGGTGTATAGGTTTGCTTCAGATTCCTGTGCATTCATTTGTCTATTCATCCACTCACCCATTCCTAGATCCATCCAACTATTCATCTACTCATCCATCCACTCAGCTCGCTATGTTCACTCCCCTGGTTCCTCAGTCACTGATTTATTTTGATCTATACCTCTTAAAATCTGTCATTTATTCAAGTTCATTGAATGGGTCAAATTAATCTAATTTGTCCATTCTATCGTACTATTGTCTCCTAAACTCATTTTCTCTGTCTTGTTCATCTGTTTTCAAGGTGTTCTTGACTGTAGGCCCTGATGGATACGGGGTACTGGGATAGAGAGACAGCTAGCTAGCTAGCTAGCTAGCTAGCTCCTCTGAGCCAGCTCGGAGCAGCCTTTGTCTCTGGATCAGCCCTTCATATTGCAGTGTGATCAAAGCCACTCAGCCATGAGAGACAGAGGGGTTAGTTAGAGAAAAAGGAGGTTGGGAGAGAAGAGAGAGCCGAGGATACAAAGCAAGGGAAACGGAAAGATAAGGGGAGAGAGAGAGAGAGAGAGAGAGAGAGAGAGAGAGAGAGAGAGAGAGAGAGAGAGAGAGAGAGAGAGAGAGAGAAAAAGAGAGAGAGAGAGAGAGAGAGAGAGAGAGAGAGAGAGAGAGAGAGAGAAGGCCATTACCAACAAGAGTGATCATCGCCATATTCGCATTTCCAATAAAAAGGCAACAAGTGGAGCCTAATGGGAAATATGCAGATGTATGCAAATGGTTGGTTGAATGGGAAGCCCCGAGGCCCGTGGGAGATTAAAGCTCTTCTGAGTGGAGAGGCTGAGGAGGAGACTGCTGGGGAGGCTGCTGCCTCGAGGCTGCTGTCCCACAGGGATCAACACCTGCCTCATTCTTCTGCTCTAGCTGCTAGTTAGCCAACAGCTAGCTGTTTCAAATCACCGCCGACACGCCTCCACAGTGTTACCTCCATACCTGCACTATTAGTTACCTACACGTTTACTACTTTGTGTCCGACAATGGCTGTACAGCACTCCAGTCCTGGCTTTCTGAAGGACATGGCGCACCCAAGAGAGTGTTCTTTTTAGGCGTGACAGATAGGATCCAGCGTTGTGCTTTTCTACCCTTCCATGGGCTGATCTTCAAGAGTTAGAGGGCTCAGAGAGTGGTACTACCCCCTCCCCACGTCCACCTCCCAGAACCCACCATTCATGCTCCACTAAGTTTATCCCCTCTGCTGTCTCTCCTGTCCCAGGCCATGAGATAGAGATGTCACTGAGAAAGGAACACGTATTTCACTTACAGGGTATTATTGTCAACCTCCACTGCAGTGGCCATTTTGACATGGATGATGCCATTGTGTTATTCAGCGTGTGTCTAAGTGTTCTAGAACATACTGTAAATGTGTATCGTAATGGGTTATCCACGCTGGATTACAGTTTCCCTTGTGCATGGACACCATTTTGGATCTGCTGTCACCTCTGCAGGTGTAGGGCAGTCTACGGCAGCCATGACGGCTCTAACCCAGCTGGTATTCACAGACTGTCTGCTCAGTTCTACTTTTAGTGGCTTAGCAGCCAGGCACCATCCTTGCAAAATAGTCCCAGGCAGGTGTTAAGTCTCATATGGCTTCAGACTTCTGGTGGCATTTGTTGCCATCATAAATCTGTACTTTGCCCTATAGAATGCCAACTGCAGGCTTTAGAAGGTGGCAAATACAAGTCAGGGGGATTTGAAACAGACCCTCTGGAGAGGAGTCAGCTCATTGGCTCAGACCCTGATGTCCCAGCTTTTACTGCCTGGCAACTTTTCAATTTCTCCAACTTTGGTCCCTTATCCTATCTAAACCATGTCAACTTTGATGTCCGGCGTTGGGGCTTTCTGTGTGGCCGAGTGCAGATCCTTACAGTGTGCTTGTCTTGGTTGTTAGTCCTCTATTGGGCCCAGAGAGACAAGGCCATAAAGTAGGTCTTGCTGTTGACGGAGCTCCGTGTCCACATACAGCGCCCTGTTTAAATCTCTATCAGGGGGCTGGAGGCAGTCTGAGCACTGCACTGAGACAGACAGCACAGCTGGGCTTTAGCACCATCGTAAATTACCTTTATGTCCCACCACAAATTACCCATCTCCTCTCCTCCCTATCCCTCTCTCCCCTCCCCTCTCTCCCTCTCTCATGCTCTCATCTCCCCTCCCCTCGCTTTCCCCCTCCTCCTTTCCCCCTCTCCCTCCTCCTTCCCCCCTCCTTCTCCTCCTGTCCTCCTGTCCTTCTCTCCCGCTCCACCTCTCTCCCCTGCCGTCCCTTAAGAGGAGAGAATGCAACAGAGTTGGATATGTGATCTGACAGTGGTATGGCAGCCGTCTGCTTGTCTGTCTGTCTCTCCATGGGGAGCTGTCCTTCCCAGTCTAATAATGCCATCCTCAAGGAAATGGATGTAAATCACTCTTATTTTTCTCTCTCCCTTCTTCTCTCTCAGCGCATCTCTCGTCCACTCCCCAACGCCAGACACAAGCACAAATAGTTTTGAACCAATGTTTTGAACCTAGTTGAAGCGATATGAGTCATAGAGTGTAACTGTGAAAACTCCCTTCGTACTGGATAGTGTTTTGTGACATCATCCCTGACCTGTGAATCAATGCAGTGGCCTGTGCTCCATGAATGGCATGAGGTGGGAGGGGCTAAGGGATTTGTTTTGGGATCGCTCCTCCGTAACCTTGGTGAAAACCAAACAGAGATGAGCCACTGTGGCCTCGAGTGGAGGCTGAGCCAAACAGTGATTAGGCTTATTATTCCATAGCGGGTCCAGCTGCATGCTGGGAGTTAACGTTGCAGGCTAAATCTTAATGAAGATTCTCTAAGGAGCGCTAACGCTTTCTGAGGACAGGGTGTCAGCTCTCTCTGTTTCCCTCAACCTTTTCTGGCTCCAGTGAACTAGTGAATGAGAAAAAGAAAGACAGAAAAGAGAGAGACAGAGAGAGAGAGAGAGAGAGAGAGAGAGGGAGAGGGAGAGGGAGAGGGAGAAGCAGAAGCTACAAATAAAAGATCAAATCCCAAGTTGAAGTAAGCTTTGGCCCTGTCATCTCATGTTGATGGGAGTTACCACATCTCTAGTCTGTCCAGGGCACTATTGAGATGCTGCCGCGGCAAGGCAGGCCCAGTGTGACGGTCAGCCTGGCCAAAGGCTCCTGTCTGGGAGACGGACAGCTTCCGCTCTGTCCCCTTGTCTGAGGCACGTTCCATCTGGAGGCACGCTCACGGCTCGCCCTCTTCCCTCTCCCCTAATGTTATGCCATCACACATCTCCCTCCCTTCGGCCTCCGTCTCCCCATCCTCTCGTTCCCTCTCCTGCCCTCGGCTCTGTCTCTTTGATGGAGGAGGGCTTGTTCCAGAAGCCGGCCTGTTATCCATCTGTGTTCACGCTGACCTGACGCCGTGCCGCTTTGGCCCCCGCGTGCCACACGCCCGCTTTCTGCTCTCTCATGTCCAGACCCCTTTTCTTTTTCTTTTCCCCTCTTTGTTTCCCTCCTGTCTCTCGCTATGCCTGGTTCACCTCCTTGTAGCCCTCGCTGTCACAGTCTGTCTCCTTCATCCGCACTCTCTTTCCACCAAAGTCAAATGCTTCCTTCTCACTAAAACGACGACTTTCTTCCCCGCTGTCCTCTCCTCCTCTCTCTTTCCCCGGGTCCTCCCTCCCTCTGTCCTCTGTAATCCCTCTTTCCCAGGTCATTGCATTGTAGGCAGTGAGGCCTCGGTGTGTAGGGTGCTCCTACTCTCTGAAGCTGGCGATGCTGAGCGTGCTCACAAGAGTTCCTCTCATTCTGTCTGAAGTGGGACTTCTTCACGGAGTGGGCCTAATTATGCAAATCCACGCTTTATCCTCATTGGCCAGGGTCAGGGCCATGACATTAACGAATAGCATGGAGCAGAGAGACAGAGAAAGGTGGTGGTGGGGGGGGGGGGGGTAGTGAGAGTGGGGGGAGAGAGAGAGGAAGAGTGAGAGAGATAAAGAGTGGGTGAGAGAGAAAGAGGGACAGAGAGACAGACCAAGAGAGAGGATTATAAAAAAAGTGGATTTAAGAAAGGGTGCCCCTCTGATGCTATATGTGAAGCACACACACACACACACACACACTGCTCTTAGTCAAACCTCAAACTGAATCCCCTGTGAAATCCTTGGAGTTTGACCCTCATTGTAACCACACACACTCTTAGCTGAATGTGAATGTGAGTGCCCTCTCCCTTGAGCTTGTCCATGGTCTGCTTTGCTAGAATGAGTTCACTGAGGAGAAGAAACAAGCCCTTTATCTCTCAGCAGTCAACGTTACCGTTTCCACGGAGACGCACAAGTGCATTGCTTTGGCATCTGGGTCGTATCCGGGGAGACCCTGGAACCCTGGCAAGCCCTAATCTAAAATGACCGGATACAGCATGTTGACCCCCAGTTTGTGTTTGTGTTTTATGTCTGTGTAAGTGCGTGTGTACACATGCATTGATGTGTGAGTGTGATGAGTTCAGTGTTTCATTCGACAGGGGTGTAAAGTGTTCCCTTAAGGAGTGTGTAATGTGATTGGAGGAAGGGCTGGCCATGCAGGGTTCTAATGTGTCAGGATTGGGTCTAGAGTTAGAGTCATTAGCCAGCTGCTGTTGAAAGACGAGCTCCTCCTAGAGACTAGCTCATGCCCCTAGAGACCTCCACGCCTGCCAAACCTAGAGCAGCCCGAGGCCCACCCCTCAAACACCCTCCCCTCTCAGATTCTCTAACACCCTCCCCTCTCAGATTCTCTAACACCCTCCCCTCTCAGATCCTCTAACAGCCTCCCCTCCTCTCCTCTCCTCGCCTGTGGTCTTACCTCCTCTGCTCTCCACTCCCTTTCCCTCCCTCCCCTCCCCTCCTCTCCTGTCCTGTCCTGCCCTGTCCTGTCCTGTCCTGTCCTGTCCTGTCCTGTCCTGTCCTGTCCTCTCCCCTCCCCTCCCCTCCCCTCCCCTCCCCTCCCCTCCCCTCCCCTCCCCTCCTCTCCACTCCTCTCCTCTCTGCTCCTCTTTTGTGCCCTCCTCTCCATTCCTCAGCGCTTCTCTCCTCTCCTCTGCTCTCTTCTCCTCCTGTCCTCTAACACTTTTCCAATCCCTTCTCCTCCAACACCCCTCCACTCCTCTCCTCCTTCCCCCTCTTTTTCTCCCTTTCTCCCATTCCCCAAGCATGAGCAATTCACAGTTTAAACTAATTCAATTTTACCCCGGCTGGGCCCACATGGGACGGCATTGGAATTCCGGTTTGTCATGATAAAATGATTACACGGCATTGTGTTTCTGCGGGCGCCTCCCGCCGCATTTATTAGAATCTGTCAGAGACGATGTACATCGGACGGCCAAAGTGCCCGTCTCTACTGCTCTCTCTCTCTTTCACCGGCCGCCACGCTTCCCCTTTCTCGACCGCCCTGAATGGGATATTCCTTATGAAATACGTTGCTCCTGGCAGACACATAATCTGATTACATCCGCTAGATTAAAAATATATTGAATATTTTTTCCTATCTTATTCTCTGCTCCCCTCTCCCTTATTTCCTCGACAAGGCTCTCTCTCTGTATCTCTCTCCCTCTTTCTCTCTCTATCCCTCTCCCTCTCTCCTCCTCTCCCTCTCTCTCTCTCTCTCTCCCTCTCTCCCTCTCTCTCTCTATCCCTCTCTCCTCCTCTCCCTCTCTCCCTCTCTCCCTCTCTCCCTCTCTCCCTCTCTCCCTCTCTCCCTCTCCTCCTCTCTCCTGCTCTCCTCTTCCCGGGGCTGCGGAGAGGCACTCCTTGCATCACACCCTCCATCTCTCACTCCGATATTCTAACTGGTGCCGCCCCACCACACACACACACACACACACACACACACACACTCACACACATGCACACAGATTTCCAGGGTAATACTACAGCTTATTATTTTTCATATTTTCATTCTCCCTCTCCCCCCCCCGTCTCCCCTCTTCCCCTCCCCTCGTCCTGTCAGTCGGCTGTCAGGTGTGATTTGGAGCTGTCACTCAGGCTGGGCGGGTCCTGGGGGGTTGTTTACTAAGATATGACTGGAGGTGTCATTAGGAATTAGCACCTCTAGACCAAGGGCCGCCTAACCCCCCCATACACACAGCAACCAGTGAAGTGGGTTTGGTTCATTGGTGTGTTTATCTGTGTGTGTGTGTGTGTGGAGTTGGGGGGCTTGGCTGGTTATATGGCTGGTTATGGATAATGGGCAAAAGCTGTCACGGTCAGCCATCAGACAGTGATTGTGTGTGGCATGCTTGTGCGTGTGTGTGCCTGCTTGTGTGAGTGTGTGTGCCTGCTTGTGTGTGTGAGTGTGTGCCTGCATGTGTGTGTGTGTGTGTGTGTGCCTGCATGTGCGTTCCAGGCACAGTCTCATCCGTCCGACCACTCTTTCCGTCGGCCAACCAATTACTGTCCTGAGGAGCGGACAGCTGTCACCACCACCATCCCCTCCTTCCCATCAGCCCTCATCCCCCTCTCTTCTCTTTTTCTCCTCCCCTCTTCCCACCCCACTGACAGGGGAAGTCAGGGAGGAGTCGCAGCCTAGAGGACTGGTTCCAAAGGGACACACACACACACACACTCCCTCTGGCTCCCACACATTCCAACCATATTCACAGACTCCTGGCTCTAGGGTCTGTCTCTGCCATCCTCGAGTCTCCTGCCGGCCTATGTCCCTCTCCCTGTCATAACACCACACACTGTTAACCCCAGCAGACCCTGTTTCCATTAGGAACTTGCAGCTGACGCCCCGATGCTCTATTGGCAATAGAGATCAAGACAGCCCTGACAAATACAACCAAGCAGCAAACTCTCAATTTGACTAGTTATTGCACATTTAGTGCATAGAGAGGTAGGCCTTGCAAATTTGACTGTTAAAAAGTAAGCAGTACCGCGTACTTGTTGACATACAGTTGCCTATACTGGTGATTGCTCATGACAGACAGGCAGAACATGGACAAAATAACCGGATGACACTGTTTCCAGATGTTTAACGTGGAATTGGGGGGAAATTGTTCAGCGCTCCCAGCAACACGGTGCTGGAACAAAAGAGAAAGTCATCCATCAACCAACAGTCACTTCAAAACATCATAACCGTGACTCACGTGATATCGGGGAAGGCTGCAGCAGGCGCAATTGAAATGTTTTTGATTGAGTCTGTCGGCCTACTATTATCAATGAATTATGTTTGTGTAATTGTACACTGCATAGCACTTTTTTCCGGGCTGTATAACATGTACAAAACATAAAAGCTGCAAATTACATAACAAAATTGCTTAAAAGCTGTGACAAAATCCAGTGTTATGGGCCGCAGAAATCACATGAACAACTAAATCCTGGAGGTACTGGCAATAAATCTCCAGCACTAGGAGCTGACAGGGGTCTAACTGCACCTGACTGACAGTCCTGTTTACTTGACTCCCTTCATTACAAAGGGACTGAAATGCAAAGCCGCACAGCATGTCTACAATGTAAAGAAGTCTGGCTCTGGGGGAAGGAAGGTATATCCACATTTAGCCAGTGACGGTAGATAAACACTCATTCAACACGCACACATATCCACACACACTCAATAAACACACACACACACTACCACAACTTTGCTATCTCCCTCACCACTCCCTTTCTTTATCTCTGACTGTAATACAACCCAGATTGGGCTTATCTTCCTTTTCCACCAGCACACACTCCAGCTCATGCTGCTGCTGCTCTCTCCCTGGTACATCTCTCCGTCCTCCCCACATCTGTCCATCTGTCCTTGGAGCCCCCTGCCATTTCCATCATGCAGACTCCCGGTCTCACGCTCCTTCTCTGAAAGGACATCCCTGCATTTACCATAGTGCACACACACACACACACACACACACACGTGTATATGGTTTTTGGTATTTCTGAGTTTTTTGAGTAGGTGTATGGGCATGTACGTATGAGTTCATCAAACAATGTATCAGAGTATCTAATGACAGATTATTTGCTAATTGCTCACTTTTCCAGAGACAGTACTACTCAGAGCAGACTGCCTGTACATATATTTCCAGGTTCTGACAATCTATTTGTGATTGTGATTTCAATCAATGTGATGGCTTTCAAACCCGTAAGCGTTCCAAACAGTGAAGGAAGGGAAAAGTGAGAAGGAAAAAAACCTGACAGAAAGAAATACAAAGAAATAAAAGAAAGAAAGAAAGACAGGCAGAAAGAGAGATGGAGACACCTAGTTGTTAAATGCAACATGAAGGATCAGTGTTGCTGATCCTGACCCCAGGCATACCACTCCACTGGCACAGCTCTGGTATCAGTGTGTGTGTGCATGTGTGTGTGTGTGTGTGCATGTGTGTGTGTGCACGTAGTGGGAAAGCACTGTAGCCTACTTGAGGCTGCATGTTCGCTGCATGTTTGCCTGTGTGTTTCTGTACCAGCTGAATGGACCTCTCCAACTCGGCTACACATCGCTGCCCTAACCCTTCTACACACACACACACACACACACACACGCGCACACACGTGTGCATCCTCAATTGAATCTACGCGCAGGGCATATGACAAATGATGGGATTTAACCAAGATCACGTTGAAATATTCACACGCCTGCAGGAGGCTCCCAAGCAGTACTAACTCCAAGGAGGGGATTTCATCTCAGATTGGAGGAGGATTCCACCCTCTCTCCCTTCCTCTCTCCTCCGTTCCTTCTCTATCACGCTCCTGTCCTCCGTTCCTTCTCTATCATGCTCCTATCCTCTCCATGCCTTTCACCACTCCAAGCCAGGGTCAAATCGCTGTTTTGCTGTTCCGTGGGATTGTTCCAGAATTCCACGCAATCTTGTATTTGCTCCTTCAGAGTTGCTGTGTATTATTGAGGCGACAGACTCTTAAGATTAGAGAGAAGTGCAGGGTGTGGGGTCGCTGTAGGGTCCAGTTGTATCATCTATAATATGACTGTATATCCTGCCTCTTATTAGGAATGGGTTGAGGGGGGTGGAGAGAGATAGACGGGGAAAATGAGCGGAAGATGGCATGAGATGAAGCACAATTGGATTAGAGGTGAGAAAGGGATGGAGAAGAGTGTTAGGGGGCAGAAGGGAGGTGAGCAAACTCTCTCACTCCCTCTGTCTCTCTTCCTCGTTTGTCATTCTGACGGCGTGGTATGCAGATGAGAAGCTAATATGAAATCTCTGCCGAGCTGATGGATGGTTAAAATGATAGGCCAGCTCCGTGGATCTCTGCAGGCTGCCTCAACAGGACTATTTGTCTGCGTGTGTGTGTGTGTGTGTGTGTCGGTGTGTCACACATTGCAATCTTTCTGCTTTGAGTGAAGTGTTTTATTCTCAGAAAAGGGGCTTGTTGTATCTGAATGTATTATTTTACATCTTTCCCATCCATTTAGCAGAATCATTTTTCTACCTGCTTTCTATTTGATTAGAAACTTCCTGTGTGTATGTATGTGTGTGTGTGTGTGCGTGTGTGTGCGTGTGTGCGTGTGTGTGTGTGTGTGTCAGAGGAAGGGCCAGTAGAGCAAAAGGATTCTCTACAGACTTCATTAGTTAAAACAAAGCCAGTTGTCTATTTGAACTGTTCCAGCACCTAATTGATATTGATTTCCTGATTTGCTCTGGGGCGATTTAAAAGCATGTTTGGTGTCATCGTCAATGCTGCTCTTCCCCCATTGTCAGACTCGCTCGATGGCCCTCACCATCTCTCCCCCCTTTGTCTTC